>NC_064641.1:900432198-900735228 GCF_023864345.2 Schistocerca serialis cubense
GCTCCTACAAATACACTTTCAGGTCTGAGTTATTGGAATAGATTCTCTCACTATTATCAATTTGATTGACTACTTTATTAAACTGATCAATTAATTAACCTCTCCCTCTCTGGTAAACCCCCTCCCCTCCCACCCTCCCTCCTGGAAATTGGTGGGAAAAAGACTCAGTTGAAATATCATTTGGAGGGAATTCAATTGTAGTGTATGGAATATTGTTTAAATAATTTAGACATTGTGTGGAAAATTATTTATTTAAAAAATTTAGGGGATTCAAGGCAATGTATGGAATATATGGAAATCGGTTGAGAGGAAGGATCTCATAACAGGATATTCAAGAGAATATTGTTTATTTATAAAAAATGCAGTGTGTGCAGTCGGATTTCTCTTGGTCATCATTCTCTGCTGTTTGGAAACGTGTGTTGTAAGAAGCAATTACATGGGGCAAACATGTTGCATAACCTAATGTTTGGCACTGTACTCTGGGTGTCTAAACCTAATGTTTGGCCCTTTGTCAGCACTTAGCCTATTGTTCTGTTAAGTAGTTTTCCATGTCACCCCTATTTCCTTAAACTATTGTAACGCCTTTGATACCAAATTAAGTAAATAGTTATGCCCTCCCATCAACTTTCCGGTACACTTTTCAATCTTCACATGCTTTTAAACGCCATTTCTGGCGCATTTCTCTTTGTCACCCACCCCCTTGAACCATTGTCCTGCATTTTACTAAAAGTTATGCAAATTATCCACTTAACCTGCTGTTCTGCTCTGTCTCCCACTCACACACACCCTTCATTAACTATGTACCGCTAACCCCACATTGATATGAAAAATGAATGCAAATTAATTAAATCGATATATTTAACATGTATGGGGTAGTTTCTTTAATTTACAGTATTCCATTGGTCTGTGAAATCGATATAATACAGTTGAAACAAAATATCACTAGTAAAAAACAAACACCACCACTCGACGCCCGACGCTGCCGCCGTCCCCCCCCCCCATCCCCCCCCCCCCCCCCCGCCGCGCCGCCACCGTCACCGCCGCCGCTGCCTCCCAGCCCCCAGACTACCACTTCCGCGATCGCCACAGCATCGCTCTGCGCTCTAGCGTCCATGGGCTGCCCTGCCTCGGCTAGTGAGTTAGGGCTGCAGCAACCGATCACACTTCTTCTCCTCCTCCGCCGTCACATCCTCGCCGATCACGTAAGGTACAGCATACGCCCCTGTCCACCGCTCCACAGAACCCCAAGGCGTCCTCACACCGATCTCATAAGCGAAACGCCTCTTGGCAGCACATGTGTTCACACTGACATCACAGATCACGCAGCACAGGCTGCTTTCTTCCTAGCGATACTAAAGGGACATATGAGCTGCATCCAGCCATGCTTACATGCCCCAGCGTGACTGACGCCTCGCCGCAAAACTTCCGTGTGGTGACTCGCCATCTAAAATGTTCTCAATGTTATACTGATGTCACATGGCTATGTAAAATAAGAGGCACGTTGGCCTCTCAGAAATTGTACAGTGTCCCAGAAATAGTTAACGGTCGCTTTTGTAAGAACTTTTATGATTTCTCAGCTTGTCTGCATGGAAATTATTGTTCTAACAGAACCTGTTTACGAAAATAACGCGGAATAACGCCGAATGCATTCCTCCTGATGGTCCTAACGTGGCACCCCATCTACCATGTCTTAGTCTTCCTGCTTCAAACATACACAAACGTTCTCACTGTTATGTAGAGACTCCTATGTCCTAACAGAAAGGATGTATTGTGAATGAATAGGGGATTATGATTGGCTCTTACCGAATTTACCCACCGAATAACAGACGCTGCCGGTGTTGAAGCATCATCTGCCTTTTTTTGTTTTCTTCAGATTAGACTTTCAGCCACAAAAAACTATTTTATACAGATAGCCATATTGCAGCCACAATTGAACCTAGCAAAGTGCCCTACATATAGTCAGATATGGAAAGAATCTTACTCAATTACACTGCTATCCGACTGAGGACTGGAGCTTGAATATTAGAGTGTGAAACCGATCTCCAACTCAGCAATATATCACCACGTACCGTTGTAACATCCACATGATGAATTTTTGGCTACAGTGCGACGAGAGGAAGTTATGCCTCTAACAGTTATAAACATTATGTATTCGAAGTATGAAAAAAAACAGTGAAAACTTATAAATATTAATTATTTATATAATATTCTATGATGTAATTAGACATATCGATGTGTATCATACAAAGACAATGATAGTTGTAAATTCCTTTTATGACCTGCGTTTGTCTTCCTTTGTTTTTACCTTTTGCTGGTTGGCTTTTGTAGATTGCGGACGCGTATCGAACTGAGGTCTGTGAAGAAACTGTAATTATTTGTTAATTATTACTTGGAAATAGAGTTCATTATTATCATAAATATGAGTGAATATTTATTTGTAACTTTAATTCCTCTCTCAGTAAGCATTACCTGTGTTAATTTCTTTCCACTGCAAGGAGCGCAGTCATTGATGATAGCGATTTGTATCATGTTTCTGTCTGTGTTTTCCTTAGAAACAAATCAAATGTTTGCTTGCTGAAGTCTAAATAGTACACAATACGAAAGTACAGTTTCTGTAAAGTTTAATAAGCATTTAAAATACTTATTTGCTCTAACAATAGAAAGTCTCTATCAATTGTCTGCCGCCATCTTAACAATTATGTCAGCGGCAAATTCAAATTACGCAACTCTGCAGACATAAATGTCGAACGTAATACAAATGTGTAAAAAGAAATGTGCACCGGTGGTTCCGAACTCATTTTAATGAAAATGATTCGAATCAGATTGGTTCTTTAAAAACAGTGCTCATAGCACGATCGTTATAACAAACTTTTCTAGCCGATGTATGGAGCCGAAATAAATTACGCACGAGTTGTGAAGAATATTGTTTTAGGTAACATACATCAGTGTTGTGCCCGGCTGATATTCGGTGGTTTTAATGATCATTTTGCTGAAGATAACTGTTTCCATCATAATCCATAGTTGTATAGAATCCGTTGTATGAACTGTGATTTAGTGACACTTACACAACTTACAGACAACACTTTAACACGGCGTTAACTTGGAGTTCTTTAGGAACTTGATCAAATCCTTAGCCGGGAGAAAAATTATTTAGTAATTACTCAATGTAATAAAATACGATAATCATTTCCATTTACAAATTAGTTAAATACCAAACCACTGAATAACACAGCGAACGCCATATTGGCGCCCAACGTGGGGCCACCAATGCACATTTATTCATTTCAGCAATTGAAATTGTGATCTATAACAGGTACGGAGTACCAATATGAACTATTAATCATTGTTTATTTATTTGTTTCATGAGCATTGCGATCTTCCTACTGAATTGCTGTACAAGTCTGTATCTGCACTGGTGCCATTCACACGAGCAAATTCACATAAACAGTGCAGTCCACAACTGTCAATCAATACAGACAGGAACACATGTGCATGTTCACAAAATTTACTGCAGCACACCAACGACATTTGCTGCGTGAGCAATATTAAATTAAAATCGGTACCTACAGCCATAAGTAGTAATAATTGAATATTCTGGCTGTGAGAATAATATTTTTAACTGTTATTTGTGTATATGTGTTAGTTATAAGATCATTTTGTGTCAACTGGTGCTTGTTAGTGATTCATATATTTGCTGTGCTATATTGGTGATAGAATGGTTAAACAAAAGAAAAATAAACCGAATGAGCATACTGATGCAGAGATGACACCAGAGTCTCAGGTAGGACAATCTACCCATATTTCTGTCGAATTATTAGAAAATTTAATCATGAATCATAATTTAGAAGCTAATGTCCCGAGTGATAGTAAAACCAAGGAGTTGCCAAAACAGACACTCCTGCATTCAACCAGTTAGGAATTAACGACAATATTTCTTCTGGGCAAGGGGCAGAAGTTAGCATTGCTCAAGCTATGTCCATACAGGATATGGTAACAGCATTGTTTGAAAAGTTTACTGTTAAAGAGCAGGAGCGTGAAAAACAACGTAGGCTTAAAGAGCAGGAGTGTGAAAGACAACGTCAGCCGGAAAAGGTGAAACGTAGACAGGAAAAGCTTATAGAAAAACAGCAAAAGGAGCTCAGGGACCAACAAAAGGAAAATAAATTTATGGAAAATATAAACAAAATTTTGCTGGAAAGAGATAAAGAAATTGTCCATAGGATAAATCAAGTGTTGGTCGATCGTGATAATGCTATTACTACCCATTTTAAGCAGGAGAACGATGCAGTAAAAACCACTATTGAACTGTTAGCAAACATTCCAGTTCAGGTCAATAGTCTTCAAATTGAAGTAGATAGGCTAGAGAACCAATTCAAAGCCTTGGCTACCGCTGTGGAAACAATGCAGGAGGACATTCCCTCGGAAATCCGAAAGCAAGTCGGAACAGAAGCAGCCAGGGTGCTGAGCTCTCAAAATCAAAACTTCTAAAATCTGACAGTATGCAGTAATGAGAACACTAGTACTGACAGGGAAAAGATCGCAGATAATCTCATGGCGAAGATTAATGCACCACAAGGATGACCAAATTTTTGTAATCAACCGATATTACCAGAGCAATATGTGACACCAAGGAACAATAATAGTGGAATAGAATGTACTTGTAATAAAGTAACCACACCACCTGCGAATGATAGCAATTCCATACACTTAACTACTTTGATGCATGAAGAAAGCCTGATCAAGCATAGAGAGTTTCAAATATTTAACGAAGAAAGCAAGAAAAACATACATCCAGTAGTTTTCATTCGAAACTTCAAAAGTGTTCCTCCAAAATCGTGGTCGAAAGAACAGAAAATATAGTTTGCGGTTTCACATATTTCTGGTGATGCGTCGCTCTGGGCATTAAATGCAGCAGAAACTTGCAACACTTTCCACGACTATGAGAAGGCGTTCCTTGATCAATTCTGGTCAGCGTCTACTGAAGAGCGACTCCGTAAAATTGTTTACAATGCAGAAATGTACAATCCGAAGTCAGGTTCCTTAAGAAAGTACTTTGAAAAATATATTAACATGACCCGGTACTGAGATGAGCCAGTAACCACCAGAGACTTATTGCCAGTGTTAAAAGCTAGATTACCCATACATATTAGAGAAAAATTATTTAATGTAACAGACACTGATCTGAAAGAATTTCTGTCTGTAATTGATTCTCTGGATCTGGTGCAAGAAGACACCAGAAAAAATTCTGACGTGATCAGCAATAATAATAGTCCTAATAGAAAAAATTCATGGAATGGAAATAATGGAAATAGGGGCGAAGGTAGTCCAAAGAAAAATAAAAGTAAAGCTTACAGTAACGGAAAATACAATAATAATAGTAATAGGAATCCCTACAACCAAAATTTTGGTTATCCTAATAACAATAACAGTAATTATCAAAAGGCCGAAAAACACCAACAACCGAATGATAATGAGAGGCCGTACCACAATGAAAACCCAGACAATAACAATAGCAACCGAAAGAGGCGAAATGACAACAGGTCAGACACTCCATATAAAGACAAGCCTAAAAACATGCGGGGTGACAGTGAATATTGGCGACAGCCAGGGCCAAGTCATTGGCAGCCGCAGCAAAATTCTATCAATTCAGGTCAGCCAATAAATTATGTACAGGCTACACCTATACCAAGCAGTCAATATCCACCGTGGTGGGATCCGAGCAGGCCTCCTCAGACTGAAAACTCACAAAATGTTAGAATAGTGGAGGTACCTTCGGAAACAAAACAAAACACTCAGAAGCCAACAAACTAATTTCGGTCCCTGTAGGCCTTCGCCAGGTGACCGAGGCCATCAATGAAGGCAATAGGTCGACAGAACAAAAAAAGTAAACATGAGACGGTATCAGGATGGCAACAGGATCGAAGATGAGCTATATCAGGAACCTGCTGTCTCTGATAAGCCACAACGGGAAAATATCCAAGCAAGTGTCACCGGAACTGTAAATGGTGTAACCACCACTATTCTGCTTGACACAGGTGCGAATGTATCAGTTATGAACACGCAGTTTTTCAGGAAGGTATCGGAGATAAGGAGATTGCCGATTTTGCCGGTTGCAAATTGTAAGGTTATAGGGGCATTGGGAAAAAAGGCACAGAGTATAAAATACCAGACACAGGTGGAAGTTTCCTTGGGAAATGATTGCTTATTATGTACGTTCCTACTTACGGATAACTTGTCAGTACCTGTGCTTCTGGGTCTTGAGTTCCTTCGGGAAAGGGAAGCTGTAATTGATTTCGCCCGTGGGACATGTGCACTTAAGTACCAACAGCGACCCATAACATTAATGCTGGATCGGGAGATCGGTGCGAACCTTCCACTGATGAGAAAAATGAATCTTTCTGTCAGCAAACAGAAGTTGTTAGTGTTGGATCATAAGCACCCACAGATGTGTCACAAAAACCCGAATAACGATGCACCCAGCAACGTGAGTGATATCGTCACAACAATAGAAGAGAAAGTACAGGAGGCAACTTGCGTTAATGCTTCAGAGGCTAGACAATTAACAGAATTATTATCCGGATACCTCGAAGTAGTCACTGAACGCCCTGGAATCATAAAATATTACCAGTATAATATGAAAGTATATCCGCACAAGACCTATTGCAGAACATCTTACTCGGTCCCCTGGACTAAGAAAAACGAAGTGATTCAAAGGACCAATCAGAAGTGCAAGTGCACTACCCCATAACTGTAAATATAACGTTTATGGTAAAATAATTAGCAGTAATAATGTGATAATCTTATGTATGTATTAGTTTATAAGCTTTTATGCCAAGTATTACACTGTAATATTCTTGAATTATTTGAACAAGGAGTAGAGAATCCACATAATAAATGTATTTTTTACTCTAAAAGGGATCAATAACTTGATAAACACTTGAGTGTTATTGCATTAAATGTGAGGAATTTAACCTTTCTATACGTAGCATAGAAATGATTAAAATGCTTAAATAATATATTTGTTCGTGTGTAAGAATGGATATTAAAAAAAAACTATCCGTAAGATTAAGTCATGTAGTATCACACACTAGCGAGTGTTGGTGGTGTGTGAGCTGCGTGACTGAGAAAATAAAAAATAAAAAATAAAATAAACTGCTTTCACCACTAGTGAAGCGAAATCTGAATGTGTACTGATTTACGTACACGGTTTCATTACAAAGTCATTTAAAATGCTCTTATGAGCAACATTCCGGTTAGATAAACCGAACATGGACATCTCTCCCAAAAAACGGTAAATAACAATCCCAATAGAAAATAGAAATATATAAATATATGTATCTGTAATAAAAATGGAAATGTACTGTTATCTGGACAGTTTAGTAATGATCTCATGGCAGGATAATGTAGCAGATTCTGAAAGTTTTATATTGTCTCATGTTTATGTGACAGTGTAAAATTTTAAATTTTGTTATTCAGTCATGATAATATGAACTTACGTGCAAGTGTACCAGACCTCATTACTTGAAAGTGTCACTTCCATATAGATTGTCTGTTAAGTACTGTGGAAAACTACTGACAGCAATCAGAACAGTGAAACGTGTTTCGCAGGAACTAGTGGACGAGTGAAGAACTGTGATTTACATTGTGAATAATGATGAACAGTGATAAAAACTGTGATCACGTAACCTTACGAACGCTCTTGGAGTGTCAAAGTTAGCAGTAACGCTATGAACGTTGAGTACTGTTGACTGTATTAATAATTAATTTGAACTGATGACCTTTAGTAGTTTAATATGAAGCGTCTCCTCGTGCCAAATTTAATGTGACAGACTGTACAGCCAGCCGCGCGGCAAAACAATAATGCAACGACGGCTACGCAGCGCGTCGCGAAAATACTTATATTGCCTATGTAAACGAAGCACACTACGGACACTTGTATGATCAACGGTGCAGTGTTCAAAATGTGCATATTGTGATAAACTAACATGTGAATCACTACATTGTGTTGAACAGTGTCAAAATACAGAACATACTCCAAAAACAGTCTAATTCCATCCGTGTGAACGCGAGTGAAATGGACACTAATAAACTTTTCCACAGGATGAGAATAGTAATTATCTTGTCACTGATGCTTATATTTTGATATTTCATGTACCCGTCTTAAACTGAGGGACGTGGGAAAGGAGAAACATGACCAGCTGCAGCGCGACTTCTAGCCAGCAGCAGATCCAAACCACGATGCAGCCGACGATAGCCGACGCCCCACCGACTCGGCCGGGGGCGCTCCAGCAGCAGCCATTACCTGTCTGCGGTCTAACGGCTCGACACGGGGGCGGTCTTACGACGTCAGCAGCAAATTCTTATGACATTCGATAAATGAGTGATTTTGGAAATTATGATATACCACCATGAAAAAACATTCATTATCTCAGATGCCTACAACAGAGTCATAAATTTGCATTTTCCAGCATATTTTATTACATTCATGTCAAGCCTGACTGTTAAAAGTAGGTGTGTGTCTTTTCTTGAAGCCCCTTGGACGGTTTTATTCCCGGTTTTCCGAGTCCAGTGAATCCAAATGGGAGGGGGGGGGGGGGAGATAAGTTAATTCGGGAAGTATCCGCAGCAATTTCCGAGATAATGCAGTCACTGAAGTCATTTAAAGTACTCGATTCAACTATAATTTTATCATGTCTAAAAGAACATTGAAACTAAACAATTGCATCTTGAGAGTAGCAAATCTACGTGGATTACGTGGACTGATAAAAAAAATATACAATAGATAAACTAATTTTTTTTTCTCAGCCCAAGTGTCATTGTAACATCCACGTGATAAATTTTTGGCTACAGTGCGACGAGAGGAAATTATGCCTCTAACAGTTATAAACATTATGTATTCGACATATGAAAAAAACAGTGAAAACTTATAAATATTAATTATTTATATAATATTCTATGATGTAATTAGACATATCGATGTGTATCATACAAAGACAATGATAGTTGTAAATTCCTTTTATGACCTGCGTTTGTCTTCCTTTGTTTTTACCTTTTGCTGGTTGGCTTTTGTAGATTGCGGACGCGTATCGAACTGAGGTCTGTGAAGAAACTGTAATTATTTGTTAATTATTACTTGAAAATAGAGTTCATTATTATTATAAATATGAGTGAATAATTATTTGTAACTTTAATTCCTCTCTCAGTAAGCATTACCTGTGTTAATTATTTCTTTCCGCTGCAAGGAGCGCAGCCATTGATGATAGCGATTTGTATCGCATTTTTGTCTGTGTTTTCCTTAGAAAAAAATCAAATGTTTGCTTGATGAAGTATAAATAGTGCATGAAGTGTTGGCAGAAGAGCCAACACCGTGTTGCTAGAGGAGGCCGAAATGCACGCGTTTAATTACACGCAGACTGGCGTGAGGTCTGGAACAAGGTAAAGTAATTATCGTATAAAGAAAAGAACGTAGTTCTTGGAATGCTTAACTTTAATCCACAATTGGAGAACATTGGTCTGACGGTACAGGCATCACAATATATATAGCAAAGGATTATGGCGCCTTGCTAGGTCGTAGCAAATGACGCAGCTGAAGGCTATGCTAACTATCGTCTCGGCTAATGAGAGCGTAATTGACAGTAATCCATCGCTAGCAAAGTCGGCTGTACAACTGGGGCGAGTGCTAGTAAGTCTCTCTAGACCTGCCGTGTAGTGGCGCTCGGTCTGCAATCCTGACAGTGGCGACACGCGGGTCCGACGTATACTAACGGACCGCGGCCGATTTAAAGGCTACCACCTAGCAAGTGTGGTGTCTGGCGGTGACACCACATTGCACAATACGAAAGTATAGTTTCTGTAAAGTTTAATAAGTATTTAAAATACTTACTTGCTCTAACAATAGAAAGTCTCTATGTAAGGTGTCAGGCAAATTCAACACCTTCCATGAAAACCCTGACACGATAAGCAAATCCAGTAGTATGTCAAATAGCTCCGAATAAATCGTGACATTAAATTAACCAAAGTAATACGAGTAACGAGTGAGCAAATGGAATACCACGGACTAACACAAGAATGCCTAAATGCATGTCATACCTTCCCACCGTGGGACAGACGCAGTTCCGAAGGGAGAAACGAGGACAGAAGCCGAGAGGAGAACCGTGTTAAGCGAGAAGGCCCTACGATAAGGGACGGACACCCACGTTGCCAGCTAACCGCTACGACCACACCACCCGCAAGTTTTTAGCGTGAGGGTCTTTCCCCTCTCTGTTACATTAGGACCATCCCTCAGCCGATGTTAAAAGATAGAGCCCTCCAAAAGAACAGTATAGATCTTACGATAACACAAAAAGGGCTACACCACCCGCAAGTTTTAGCATGAGACTTTTTCGCATCTCTGTTACGTTAGGACCACCCCCCAGCCCATGTTAAAAGATAGAGCCCTCCAAAAGAACAGTATAGATGTTACGATAACACTAAAGGACCACACCAGCTGCAAGTTTTAGCGTGAAATTTTTTCGCGTCTCTGTTACGTTGCAAACTTTAAAAACATTGCCCCACCACAAAAAGTATAACGCTTCTCATTAGAGAGACAGAATTTTTGTAGGCGGAGCTTAAGGTTAACATTGAGACCCTGATTGGTCAGATGAAAACACAGCCAGATAGTTTTTTTTAAACCAACTTCGGTAAATTGTAGTAAGGAGAAGTTAGAGGTGAGTTTTTTCCGAGAGGGCGACCTGGACGGAGCTGCGCCAGCCGCCGCCCCCTGACGAACACCGACAAGGTAATGAACGCACGCGATGCTGCATTTTTGAGCGCATAAGGCCTCACTCAGAACTTCAGAAGTCTCATCTGTTACATCCCCTTTACGTAATACGACTGTCGATCGTCAATTAAAGCTCATGGTGTTCACATTTGCCACTTGAAGTAAAAATCTGAAACGCGATGATTTTTCTGTTATATAGTTATTGAAAAGCCACATCAGCCACTGTAATTTACGACAAGTTAGATAAGTAATTAAAGATAATTGAGGGTCACTGTAGACTATTTTGATAGTTTTCTCTTTTGTTAAACTTAATTTAAACCTACATTATAGACGTGATATGGCATAGGTCATACTTCGATCCATTGTAGAACTTGGAAACCCATTCAGGGAATATTCGTTCACATTTTTGTTGAACGCAGTTGGTTTTTACCATCCTGTATTAAAACATTTCCTTTTATCAATAGTGCAATTTATAAACAATGTTTTGTGAGTAGAATAAATTTTCCAATGGTAAACTTAACTGCTTTTTCGACGTTATTTTACCAGCTAACTAAAAATAGGAAAGCCTTGAACCCCTTCCACTAAATTTAGTTAGTATTAAGATTCTTTTACAGGGAGTGCAGTGGAGATGACGCTAAAGTCATTAAATATTTGGTTATATCATTGCTAGTCTCACTGAACTCTTCTGAATTCTACATTTCATGTGTGGTCTGGCGTCTCCTTACCAGCAACAGGTCCCAGGTTCAAACTAGCCAATTCCCTAAAAAACACGCTCAGAGCGTCGTTGCGCGAAAGTGGTAGGGAGACACGATATAGAACAAACAGATACCATGCAGAATATTTAGAAAATGGCGACCCTGCCAGGGTGCTAAAATACCATGATTGAAGGTCGACCACATGCCTAACTATGTCAGAAAAATATCCTGTTGAAAAATTTTCGTAGCAAAAAAATCTTTTTCCTAAAGTTTTAAATACTCAAAAACAGTAGCTGCAACGATAGATAGTAAGAAAGTGTCAGAAACAATAGCATAATTAAGTTGTGAATTTTAATATTGTTAGAATTAAGTTTTCTCCTCAATGCAAGCGCACAGGTGGCGGATACATCGTTGACAAATTGGTTCTGACCCAACAAGTAAGTGAATGGATTGTCAGTCTTGGTAGTGTCAAGTCGTGTGAACAAAAAGTTTATGAAACGTGTGAGATCGTATGAGCGCATGTTGACTCGAAGTAGGGCGCGTGAATTGCTTTTAAAACAGAAAATAAGGGATTCGGAAAGATTAGCAATGGCAGATCGAGACCTTGACCGAATTGAGGTAGAGACCTAGCATGAAGATGGACAGAGAATAGAGGACAGTACAACAGACGATGCAGTATCGCGAGAAATAGGACATATAACGCACCATAACGAGGATAATGTACGTCAAGGCATAGAAAACGTAGGTCAGCATACGACAGAGGAGCAGGAAAGTAGAGAGACAGTCGATGAGGAATCTAACTTGCGTTTTGAATACGTAGAACCCATAGTACAAGTTATCAGAGCTCCCTCACCACAGAGTACAAGGAATGCGAGCAGAAACGTGTCACAGCACAGTTCACTGCAATCGGTTGCGAACCAACACTTGGGCGAAAACACAGAGCTTAGGACGTCGGAAGAAAACACAATAGGACCCATCAATCTGGCAGAATTATTACAATTAATGACGGAAACCATGACAAGACAAAATAAAGAAATCGCGAAACAAATTAAAATCCAGAATGCAGAAATGACGAAACAAAATGCAGAAACGACGAAACAAATTGCAGAAACCACGAGACAAATGCGTGAGATTAAAGAACAAAACAAAAAAATTCAGTTACACCTAAGTCATATTGAAGACGAGGCAAAAGAATCTCGAGAAGTGATAGGAAACTTAATAACAGGTCACAATCAATTGAGAACAGACATTGACAAGGTACAAGCGGACGTACAAACATTGCGTAATGACATTCAGAACGAGATCAAAACATTACGTAACAACACCCAGGGAGAAGTCAAGAAACTAGAGAAACAGATAAACGAAATTACTAGACAAGCAGCAGGTACAGCGCATGAAATTGTTGAAAACAGTGTGTTACACAAACGTATCACAAAAGAAGCGCTGAAAAGATATGATAACCGCATGGTCAAAATAGAAGCGGAAACGAAGCGACAATTTCAGAAATTGCGAACAGAGTTGTTGTAAACCATTAAAGAGCGTAGTGAACAGGATCAAACAAGCACTGAGTCTGCAACCACATCCGTATCTGTAACAGCGCCGGGAAAACATGCAATTAACCAAGATATTACGCATTTGCGATTCCAATTACAGGCGGAAAGTAAAATACCTGACAATGGAAAGCTAGGTCGCGAAGAGTACAGTGCAATGCATTCAGCTACACGTTCACAACCGATGGAAGAAAATTATTGCGTACCACTCCAACGATACTACGCAAGGGTAGGCCAAAGTTACAATGGACAATATCCAATGGATCTACCACAATCGGAAAGAACGACGGGAGAAATAATCAGAAACAAAAGTGGCGAAGAATCGCGAATTTCATATGGAACTATGACAAAGTACGACAACGATCATTTCCTCACATTCAGAAAATTTCAACACTTTCGAGAAGGAAACTCATTACATCCACGAACTTTTATTGATCAATTCAGAGTAGGATTACCAGAACACTGGACGCTAGCACACAAATTAGACTTTATATGTGCACACATGTCAGGAACAGTCGCAGAAACCATGCAGAACGTTGCAGCCACATGCCGATCGTACGAAGATTTCAGAGAGAAGTTTCTCTCACGATATTGGTCTAGCGAAGCACAGAACAGAGTGAAGTACGAATTATTACAGAACTCATATTTTGAAAATTCAGGAGAGATGAGTCCCGTGAAAGTTTTCGAATTAATGGCAAAGAAAAATCAATGCTTAGATGTACCATACAGTGACGGAGAGTTGATTAAATTATGCGCGATCAGGCTACCATTGAAATACCAGCAATCATTAGTAGGTCGCGGAGGCAATGACGTCGAAGCATTTAAAGGTATTCTAAGGGAACTAGAGTTCATATTTTCAGAAGATGACGCAAGAAAAAGACGAAGCGCACGTGAAAACGAAAGCAAAAAGCAGTGGAAACCACAAGACACAGTACGAAGAAACAATAATTACGAACCATGTAATAACTTTGCACCAAGAAACGACAATAGATTTCAACAAAGAACCGGTTATGGATTTAGAAGACAATGTGGCAATAACTATAATTCACCCAGGAACGGCAACAACAACTATTACAGAGGGAATAACGACAACCGGAACGGGTACTGGATAACCAATAGACCGACAAATTATCAACAAAGAAACCACTATCAACAAGCTCAACAAGAAAAGAGAATACAGATACAAGAGGTCGAGGTAAGACCACCAAACTCCGATAAACGTTCGAATTGACAGCTAAGCGCCCATGCCAAAGAGACTGACGCACCGACCCAGGACAATTGCAGCACCTTGAACAGAGAAGTAAAAATATTATGACGAGAAGAGAAGAAGGAAGAAACAAATCCCCAGGGACCAGATGAAAAGACAGACAAGAAAATAACAATATCGTGTTGGGACGAAATTAACTGTGAGAATACTGACGAGGAAGATGAATTACCAGAGACATGCACAACGAATGTAGGAGGAAAGGACGAAGTAATGAGTATTGCAAAGCTATTTGAGATGGAAACCAGGGAAAGCGAATTCAATGAGGATAATGCGCAGTCGACAGAAGTTGAAAATAAGTTACGAGTGGGCACACAACCCAACGTATATAATGAAGGAAGTTATGAAGCTATAATTAGAGCATTTAGATGCGATTATGTAGAAGTAGCGATGAAGACGGAGAAGATAGACGAGGATGCGGAAAAAGTAGAGGATGTTGAAGGAAGCGTAAATGAAGGAAGAAATAGAGAAGAGGAAATAAAAGAGAGAGATGTAGCAGTCGAAGCTTATCCTACAGAAAGTTCGAATTCAGAAGCGAAATTCCTAAAAAGACTCATGTATGATTCAGTGGAGGATTCGTTGATGCAAGAAGAAGAAGAACAGGACCAACCCTTTCAAATTCAACCAATTGTGAAGGCCATGGTAAAGCATACCCCAGTCAATATTGTAATTGATAGCGGAAGTGAACTGACTGCGATCTCAGAAAATTTATTCATGCAGTGTAATGCCTATGAGGAATTGCCAATTCTGAAAACACGTAAGATTAAAGTATGAGATCCTATTAGAAACAATGCTGCAGAAGTTACGAGACAAACAAGGGTAACTCTTTCATGCCAAGGTCAAAAGATCGAAGCCAACTTCATGATTATACCTAAACTAACTGTAGATTTGATTATAGGTGCAGATTTTTTAAATGAGAGATGAGCAATAATAGATATGGGGAAAGGTAGCGTAACATTCGGGAATGTCACACTTCTCTTTGAGCAAAAGCTAAAATTAGAAGAAATACCAGTTATAAACAAACAATTAAGATTGACGTGAGATAAAGAGGATGAAGAATTAGAATGGTATGCACAAAATGAGGAATCGCCTCAACTCATGTTGGAAGTTCGTAAAGAAATCGATGAAAAATTGCAAGAAGTTCAAGGTATTTTGGAACACAGTAAAAGAGAATTAGAGGGTATTTTACGAGATAAAGCAGAGGTATTTTTACCTAAGACTGGCAGTATTAAACACTTTCAGTACAAGTTTGAAGATTAATTTTATTACTGGTAAATAATCAGCACAAAATTTCAAGATTATGTTGCAGATAAGATCGTCAGGAGAAAGAAGAATGAAGAGAAAGGAAGGTGGGAAAAAGAAAGTAGTTTCAATAAAAACAAAAACAAAAATAACACCTATAGTACCATAGATTAAGGTGAAGGAATAAAGTGTAGATAGTCTAACAGCATGAAATACTAAAATGCTATACACCATGACACTACACAAAAAATTAAAAAAAACGAATTTGAGGATTGTTAAGTAGACACTAAGACTCAAAATATCTTAGAATTGTAACATGGAAAGGACGCCGAAATTTGTAAAGCTTTTTAAGAAGGCGTAAAATAATATAGGTACTAGACATATGTTAGATGATTATAAGTAAAACATTTTGTAAGAACCATTGTAAAAACTCCAGCAAAGACCAGATGCAATTACTGCAACGAGCCACAAGTTGCAACGCAAGAAGTATCAAGAAAGAAAAGGACGTAATTAGCAAGACACGATTCCTACAAGGCAATGACTGCAATGACCCACAAGTTGCAACGCAAGAAGTATCAAGAAAGAAAAGGACATAATTAGCAAGACACGATTCCTACAAGGCAGAAGCATTGAGAGATAGCAAAGGACAGCGAGACCAACAGAAGGCCCTTGTAACTGAAGTGGGCAATAAATTTGACCACTAGGTGGAACCCTGCTGCTGGGACGAAACACAGAGCCGCACAGTGACAGAATCCTGCAGAGACGGGACGCTGAACACCGAACGCCAGAAAGGTCTCTGAGCGCCCCCACTCAGCGGAGCAAGCAAAAAACGGCCCGATGAGGAGACCGCTTGGGCAAGCCACCACTGGCAAAAAATATGTGTAAAAGTCAAACTACTGCTATTAAACAGCACGCTGATGCACGAAACTGAAGAAAACGTCCACAAAGTAGAAATGACATGTCCAAACCATTTATCAAACTGTTACTATGAGGAGAACTTCAAAGCGACTAGTTATCAATAAATATTTCGATATCCTGCCCAGAGAAGAACCAAGAATCAAGTAAGAAGCAGAGAAAAAGCAGGAAGAACAGAAGTTGAAGATTCACAAGATGGAGACCAAGAAAGAAGATGGGTGATGAATAGACGACATACCTTTCCAAATCCCTACCCTATTGTAAACTAGTCGTCTGCTAAGTACTACAACGAAAAACGACCGCTTTCAGCGACACATAACGATGACTTTTACGCATACAAAGCCAGTAAACCACGAGATTCTGCACTCATGGCTCCATTCCATTATGGGACCTCCACAACAGCAACACATTCTTGCAAAGCCAACAAGGAAAGACAAACGAAGCTGTACATCTCGCTCAAGTCCATCACCTGCGTGGAAAAGAAAAAAAAAAAAGAACATTCGCCAACCTCATGCTTAAAGATTCATAGGATTGTGTCAATGTGTGAAATCAAATTATGTGATGTAGGAATTGTGCAAAAGAACGTGTGAAAAACTAAATAAGTTAAGCACACCAGACAGCTAATAAACTACAAAATATTCTAGCAAACCATGCGAAAATGAATGTGTTCTTGTAATCCCAGAGTCTGGAGAAGTGTGTAGAAAACGAGCAAGCAAGCAGGTCAAGACCAGAAACAGTAACATGCTTGGGCCAATGCAGTTCTAAAATGGTTCAAATGGCTCTCCACACTGTGGGACTTAACTTCTGAGATCATCAGTCCCCTAGACTTAGAACTACTTAAACCTAACTAACCTAAGGAGATCACACACATCCATGTCCGAGGCAGGATTCGAACCTGCGACTGTAGAGGTCTTGCGGTTCCAGACTGTAGCACCTAGAACCGCTCGGCCACCCTGGCCGGCTGCCAATGCAGAAACGAGTTAGTTCAAACATGGTTCAAATGGCTCTGAGCACCACGGAACTTAACATCTGAGGTCATCAGTCCCCTAGACTTAGAACCACCTAAATGTAACTAACCTAAGGACATCACACTCATCTATGCCCGAGGCAGGATTTGAACCTGCAACCGTAGCAGCAAAACTAGTCAGTTTTTGCACAACAGTTCTGAGAATGACTTTGATCCACTGAGGGCTCTCAGCTCGCGTGTTGGGACTGAATGACTGCTTGACCTCGCGGGAAATATCTAGTGCCGTGAGTATACACATGTTGGATGTACTTATGCTGTCTGTCTTCGTGGTATATGTACAAATGATGTGAAAAGGGTGATTTTGTATGGTGGAGGATACGAATTGTATCTTTACTACATCGACACAGTATGTGGTGATATATTGCTGGGTTGGAGATCGGTTTTGTGCTCTAATATTCAAGATCCTGTCCTCAGTTGGATACCAGTGTACTTGAGTAAAAGTCTTTTCGTAATTGACGATATGTAGGGCACTTTGCAAGGTTTATTGTGGGTGCAATATGGCTATCTGTATACAATAGTGTTTGCAGCTGAATGTTTCACCTGAAGGGAAACAAAAAGAAAGGTGGACGGTGTTTTTACACTGGCAGCATCAGTAATTCGGTGCGTAAATTCGATAAGAGACAATAATAATCCTCTATTCTTGCACAATACATCCTTTGTGTTGGGCTATAGTAGTGAGAACGTTTGTCTATGTTGAAAGCAGGGAGGCTAAGACGTGATGGACTGGATGCCATGTTAGAACCATCAGGAGGAATGCATTCGGCGTTATTCCGCCCTACTTACGTAAACAGGTTCTGTTAGGACAATAATTTCCATGGAGACAAGCTGAGACATCATAAAAGCCCTCAGGAGCTCACCAGTACAGGCTTGGCGACCTCGGGGTTCCTGAGCAGGGAACTGGTAAGCACCGCCAGTTCTCTGTCACAGTAAGCTCTGGGCTTGCTTTAGCGACAACCGTGCGGCACACTGGTGGAACGTTGGGTGTCACAGGGAACGTGGATCTTGGCTTGACAGCCCGGATCGCGAGGACGGAAGAATCCTCTATAAAAAAAACCCTCAATCTCAAGGTGTGCTGCGCACTGATGAGATACATGGCTGTTAAGGTGGAAAACTCATTAGTGGGCAATCTGCTTACCACGCACGATGCTTCAAATGCCAGCGTTTTGGCCATAAAACGCTTAGTTGCAGAGGTGAAGCGTCTTGTGGGAAGTGTGGAAAGGTAGCCCATGAAGCTGGGACCAACTGTCCATCTCCAGCGGTCTGCATAACTGCTCTGGGAGCCATCCAGTCTGGAGACGAGTTTGCCCAGTTTTTGCAGAGGAACGAAAAATTTAGGAAATCAAAGTAACCAAGCAGGTCCCATATGTAGACGCCAAAAAGGACTATCAGGCAATGTAACCACCTGTCTTTGACACTTCTTATGCTTCGCCGGTGCAGAAACCTGTAACTAAGGTCGACGCTTCGACTCAGACGACATCCATTGTTCCCTTACCCACCTCTGACACCTGTACTTGCACCTGTATGTGCCAAAGTAAAGTGAAAGACGCAGCGATCCAGACAGCTACAACAGAAGAGACAAGTCATGCTTCCACAATGCACATCCCTAAATCTCTGCTTCGCTCTGCAAGTGCCTCACCACCCCAGCACAGAGCAGGGGTAAATCAAGACCACATTGATCAAATGGCTCCCATATTCCACTCATCTCGAGGAACTGAGACTCCTTGTACACAACAGACCCTTTTGCCTCTGCCTTCAAGAGACTCATTTTAAAGAGATCGACACTCTGTACTTGGAGGCTATCACCTTTATAGAAATGACGACCTTACTGGTGAGAGGGAAAAAGGTGGGGTTGCAGTGTTTGTAAAGGCCACTTTTCACTCCTCACCTATTCCCTTAACAACAGCCGGCCAGGGTGGCTGAGCAGTTCTAGGCGCTACAGTCTGGAACTGTGTGACTGCGACAGTCGCAGGTTCGAATCCTGCCTCGGGCAAGGGTGTGTGTTATCTCCTTAGCTTAGCTAGATTTAAGTAGTTCTAAGTTCTAGGGGACTGATGACCTCAGAAGTTAAGTCCCATAGTGCTCAGAGCCATTTTTGAACCTTAACAATAACACTACCAGCAGTTGCTGTTCGGACAGTGGCTCATGTTGACATCACAGTGTGCTCTGTGTACTTATCACCCCATGAGCCTCTTGATCGTGTGGACCTCACCTTCTTGATGAACTACCACATCCCTTTCTTCCCTACTTCAATGCACACAGTGTTCAGTGGGGTTCTAACACCACATGCTCCAAGGGTTGGGCACTTAGAGACATGCTACTAGCCACAGGTCTTCTACTGCTGAACATGGGTCAAGCCACACATTTTAGCACTGCTACAGGTTCGTCTACCGCCATAGACCTCTCGTTCTGCTCGCCTGCTCTTGGTGACACTACTCAGTGGGCAGTGGACTATGACCTTCAAGGCAGTGACCATTCGTCTATATGGATCAATCTGCCTGATAGAGCTGATCCTTGAAGAAAGCCACCGAGATGGTTACTCAAGAAGGTTAACTGGATGCTTTACAGGCAGTTCGCTATGTTCGAACAATGTGACGGCTTCCAGGTGTGGCTGGATGACATTACAGCTGTGATTCACCACGACACTGATGCATCAATTCCAAAGTCTGTGGAAGCGCCTAGGAGGCGACCTGTCCCTTCATGGAATGAAGAGTGTCGTTTTGCGATCAGGCACAGGAGGCAGCTATGCACAGATCCAATCAATGCCCTACAGGTGCGATTCTTGCATACTTTTGAATGGTGCGTGCAAAGGCGAGCAGAATCATTTGGGAGAGTAAGCAGAGGTCTTGGTAAGTCCCTTAACTCCATCAGTAAGTCCACATCCGACAGTAAAGTATGGGAAGCCATCAGGAGGATCTCAAGGCACAAGTCCCGTCCGCCAATAGCAGCTGTAGGAATACAGACGTCTCTTGCTACATCGATGAAGGATGTAGCTCAGACAATGGCTGAATCATCAATTACAGCTGATTCCAGCCAGGATCCCAACTTCCATCGATATTTGGAGGCCCAAGAGGAGGTTGCTCTTGATTTTCGTTCCACCGACGTGGAAGAATACAACCGGACTTTCTTTCTGTGGGAGCTGGACTCTGCATTGTCGGTTGCTAGTGATACAACCCCTGGAAAAGACCTGATAACCTACGGTCCAAGGAAGTCCTCCTTCAGCTCTTCAATAAAATTTGGATAACTGGCGACCTTCCCACCCTGTGGAAAGAATCTATTTTAATCCCAATTTTAAAACGAGGAAAGAATCGGACAGACCCTGGTAGTTTTCGTAGTATTAACCTGACAAGCTGCGTAGGAAAGACACTGGAGTGAATGGCCAATCGGCGCCTAGTGTGGGTTCTTGAAACCAGGTCCCTACTCACTCGCTCCCAGTGTGGCTTCAGGAGGTATCGCTCCACTCTCGAAGCGGCCATTCAACAAGCTTTCCTTCGTAAGCAACACATTCTCGGTGTTTTGGAAAAGGCCCAAGACACTACGTGGAGGCATATTATTTTGTCGCAGCTCCATCAGTGGGGCTTTCGTGGACGTCTACCAACCGTCATACGATGCTTTCTCTCGGATAGATATTTTAGATACAAGGTTGGGGCTGCCCTGTCTGAACGTTTTAAGCAGGAGAATGGTGTCCCTCAACGGAGCGTTTTAAGTGTCATGGCCATCGACATTGCAATCAATAGTAATACCACCACAGTGCGACGTCCAGTACTATGTTCCTTATTCATGGACGACTTCTCCATCTTCTGTGCATCCTCCAGCCTCGCCACGGCCACTCGGCAATTGCAGCTTACGATCAGGCGGTTGGAGGAATCGTCTTGCACTACAGGTTTTAAATTCTCATTAGAGATAGCAGTTTGATATTAATGGTTCCTGCTGTCTGTTTAATTTGCCCATTTTATAACTGGGGGACACCATTCACACTTTTAAGGAAAAGGTAAAGTATCTGGGTCTTACTTTCGAAGAGAACATGGTTACCATGCCTTAAAGAACTGAAACTCAGATGTCTCAAAGCCTTAAACATCCTGAAATGTATCAGTTATAGGTCTTGGGGAACTGACAGGGCACGTCTGCTCCAACTTTATAAGGCCTTTGTGCACCCCCGGCTTGAAAATGGATGCCAGATTTATACGTCAGCAAGGCCTTCGTCCTCAAACTGCTGGATGCAGTTCACCACGAGGATATTAGGCTGTCTACAGGGGCCTATCCCACGAGCCCAGTTGTTAGTTTATGTGCAGAGGCTGGTGAGCCTCCGCTCTCTATTCGTCGTCTTCTTCTCGTGGTACGCCAAGCTTATAGGAAATTGTCCGTTCCCACCTTACCAGCATCCAGTTATGTTGTTCAGCCGCCACTGGAACGGCTGTTCAGTTATCAACCACAAGGAACACGGCCATTTGGGATCCGTGCAAGGGAGAACCTTGAGTTATTACAGGTTGGTGAAGTTAAGGTCCAAAGCCAGGGTTGGAGTAAGGCATCCCCCTGGCTACTACCAAGGCCCAGATTGCTTACAAGAAATATTGTACCCCAGACTATGTTTTTAAACTTAAGGAGATTTTACATAGCCACCCAGATTTTATTACTGTCTACAGGGATGGTTCTAAGCAGGAAGATTTATTCGGCTCTTGAGTCGCGTTCCCCGACATTGCCCTCAGGATAGGGCTCCCAGAGCAGTTTTCAGTTTATTACGCGGAACTATTTGCTATCCTGAGTGCCGAGGAGCAGATGAGACGTCGTCATGACAAAAATTTAACATCTGCCCTGATTCTCAAAGTGCCCTTCTCGCTCTTGGACAGATGTACCCAGCATATCGGATGGTGCAACAGGTACAGGACGCTCTCCTTCTCTTCTGTAGGCAAGACAAGGAAATCCTTTTTTGCTGGGTTCCAGAGCACGTAGGCATCACGAGAAACGAACTGGCTGCGGTTGCTGCTAAGGAGGCTTGCTTGCTCCCTCCCTCCTCCTGCTCGCTGTTCAGTCCCTCTGCGAGCTGTCACTTCATTTGTGACCAGGAAGGCCATATTTTGGTGGGAGTCAGTGGCTGGAAGCGAGGAACAATAAACTGCGTTCCATTAAGACTACAGTGAGACCATAGATTACCTCCTTCCACTCGCGACGGTGTGAAGAAGTAGTCCTTACTCGGCTGAGAATGTGTCCTTTGCCTGCCATGTATCGCTCGCATACGCGAACAGTGACTTTTTCAGTGCTGCAATCACGCGAGTGTGAAAACATATTTTTTGACTTGACTCTTTTGATTTGTTTGGCTTTAACATTCAGGACAATGTGTTGTCAAAGTCGGCATTTAATGCAAAAGACGGAGTAGCTAGCTTGCTAAAATAATTTGTGGAATCCTTTTGTGACGATTTAGGCGAAATTAAAAATTTTGTTGCACATATTACTCTGAAAGACGATGCTCAGCCAAAATTTTGCCGGGACAGAACAGTTCCCATTGCATTATGGGACAAAGTCGCTGCTGAACTTAAGAAATTGCAAGATAACAAAATTATTGCGCCCCTCTCAGTTAGTAAGTGGGCAAATCCATTGACTTTGCTCCCCAAACGTTCAGGTCGCATTCGCCTCTGTTTTGACCTTAAGTCTACAGTCAACTCACAAACTGTCATCGATACTTATCCATTGCTACGTCCAGAAGACCTCATGGAGAAATTAAGTGCTGCACGCTACTTTTGAAAAATTGATCTGCGCGACGTGTATCTTCAAATACCGCTCAATGGAGAATCTCAAAAACTAAGTGTAGTAAATACCCATTGGGGCGTGTTGAAATATCTGCGTTTTCCTTTTGGCAGTGCTTCCACACCTGTCCTTTTCAACGGTATTTGGAACAACTGACTGCACAAGTGTCGAACTGTTCAAAGTATTTGGACGACATTGTAGTAATAAGTGGTACACCTGAAGAACATATTGCAGATTTATGTGCTTTGTTTCGTGTGTTATCTGATGCAGGACTAAAGTGTAGGCTGGACATGTGAGATTTTTTTAAACCTGAGTTGCAGTATCTTGGTCATGTCATGAAGAGTCAAGGTGTACATCCTCTCGCATTTCTTAGCCGTACGAGACGTGCCAGTTCCTCGCAATATCACAATATTGCAGACAGTTTTGGGGAAAATGAACTATTATATTTGGTTCATGCCGAATACCGCACAAATCGCGGCTCCATTACATCGCTTGCGTTGCAAGAATGTCCCCTTTATTTGGACAGATGAATGCCAAGTAGCTTTTCAAAAACTTAAAGATGTATTGCATAGTGATCGATGCTTAATTCACTTTGACCCCGAAAAACCAGTTGCATCGCAAATCGATGATTTCTTCTTACGGAATCGGTGCAGTGCTTTCGCGTCAGACGTGTTATCCAAAACTCGATGTAAAGAGCTATTGGCTATTGTGTTACCATATACCACCACTATTTGTATGGCAGAAAATTCTACTTAGTAACGCTTCGCAAGCCTTTGAAGTCCTTGTTTCATCCGACGAAACCGGTTCCTGTATGAACTGCTCAAAAACTGCAGAGATGGGCTTCGTTGTTGCCTCAATAACAGTACGAGATTGTGTATGGTCCGACTGCTCAACATGGTAATGCGGACGCACTTTCACGTTTTCTGATTTGCCCTGACACAGACTTTGACTCTTCTGCTGCATATTTTTGTCACTTAGATGCTCAGGATTCTGAATTGCTTCAGTCTTTTCCCTTGAACTATAAGAAAATTGCACAAGTCACTGACGCTGATCCTGATTTGAACGTTTTGCTAAACTACATTCGCACATCTTGGCGTCGTTCCTTGCACTGCAAAAAGAACTCAACACTGCGCCGATACTTTGCACGTCGGTGTAGCCTCGCTGTACAGAAAGGTGTGAATCTTGTTCAGAATAACAATGGACAGTCACGTGTGTTGATCCCTAAAGCTTTGAAAAAAGAAGTGTTGCAGTTACTTCACCGAGGACACTTGGGGATTGTTCGCCCCGATAGCTGAATCGTCAGTGTGACGCACTGCCGTCCTAAGGGGCCTGAGTCGGCGATTTTGTCCGCTCAGGGACTGGGTGTTGTGTTGTCTTCATCATCATTTCATCCCCAACCGGCGCGCTGGTCGCCCAATGTGGCGAGGAATGTAATAAGACCTGCACCAAGGCGGCAGGAGCTGCCCCGTAGCCGGCCGGGATGGCCGAGCGGTTCTAGGCTATACAGTCTGCAACCGCGCGACCGCTACGGTCGCAGGTTCGAATCCTATCTCGGGCATGGATGTGTGTAGTGTCCTTACGTTAGCTAGGTTTAAGTAGTTCTAAGTTCTTGGGGACTGATGACCTCAGAAGTTAAGTCCCGTAGTGCTCAGAGCCATTTCAACAATTGGAACCTGCCCCGTAAGGGGCCTCCCGGTCAATGACGCTAAACGCTCATTTCCATTTTACTGGAGGATTGTTCGTATGAAACATTTAGCGCGTCGACACAGTGCTTGGCAGCGTATGGACACCCAATCAGAAGAGATGAAGCCACATCGTCACGCATGTGCGGAAAATCAGTCCGCTCCGCCAAAAAAATTCTCTGCTTGGACTAAGTCCCAATCGTTGTGGCAATGTGTGCACACAGACTTTTCGGGCCCTTTTTGGAACAACCGTTGGTTGATTGTGGTTGACTCATACAGCAAGTTTCCTTTTGCTGTGCCCATGAACTCGACAACGTCACGTAACACAATTCAGCTGTTGTCATCGATTTTTTGCCTAGAAGGTTCATCTGAAGTAATACCGGATCTCAGTTCACCTTCAAATGAATCTGAAACACTCCGCGAGTGCAATGGCATACAGCATCTAACTAGTGCACCATTCCATCCACAGTCAAATGGTGAAGCGGAACGCTTTTTCAGAACATTCGAGCAACAGATGGCGAAACTTCGCTCCACACACACCAGGGATCAGTCATTGCAACTGTTTCTCACCTCAGATCATTCGCCCACACGAGATGGACCATCGCCGGAGGAACTGCGTCGCAGCCGCCGCCATCGCGCACTGCTCCACCTGCTCCACCCTCTTTAGCATCCGGCGCCGAAGGAAGGCTGGAAGTGCAGCTTCGCGTAGCAAGATATTGCCTTTTACAGGGGTTTTAGCGGCAGCAGACGGTGGGGGCGAGGCGAGATCGTCCGTCGAATTCGCGCTTGAATGTTTCAGGTCCCGCCATGGATGCAGGAGTGTGGGCGCCTCGACGCGTCGGAAGCTATGGCTGCAGGGGCTGTTTAGCTTCCGGCCATACGCCGCCATCCGGCCTGCGGTCTGTGGGAAACGTCAACGGGAAAACGACCAGAAGGGTACGTGTTCACCTCCTGCTGCCGTGAACCCGATGAAGAAGTCAGCGACTGCTGCGGTAGGACGAGAGGCGGAGAAGGCGGGGGAGGCGGAGGAGGAGAAGGGTCTGACTCCATGCTGTCGCCCTGCGGTGTCGTCATGACACCTTCTGGCAGTTGCTGTGGCCACGCTGTCCTCTGGGTCCGTGAATCTGGAGGAAGAGAGACTGAAATATCATCGTCTACATGACAGAGGCGCAGCTGATTTTGATGGCGGCGCTGCAAGCCATCGGGACCTGAAACAACCCACATGCGCCAAGTCGACAGACGATCTCGCCTCGCGTTCCCCGCCATGGTCGCACGCCATACGCGACGGCGGTCCGTCGCTTTGGAGGGGGTGGGGGGGGGGGGGAGGTGAGCGCCGGAACGAAGTGTACATGGTAGCAGCCAGTCAAGGAATATTTTAGGGAAATGGTTTAAAAAATTCATTTCAAAGGCTCAGTCAAATCATTATAAGTATTCTCGCCGAGTAACTTACGCCGTCACTTGTCTTTCAAAATCGAGGCAGTTCTGTCCAATTAAAGGTGCCGACAAGAGACGCCCTCTGCTGAAACTGCTAGCGAATTCACGCCATTGGTTTTAGACAATAGCGTGCGCGGGATATCGATCACGTGTGTGGACGCAGGAGTGTTCTGCGGTGCAGAACACAATTGCTTCTCTCTCTTGTAATCCAGACCTCGACCAGAACAGACATCTTTTCCTTTTCACGATCGGCCGTCAACGTAAGTTGACATGAACCGCTTCCCTTTCCGTTGCCCAATTCAATTAATTGTTCGACCTCCTAGAGTGGCCTAAACCTGATAACTCCCGACCCTAGGCGCGCCCGTTCTAACCGTACATTGAAATTTTTGTGTTAGCAGAAGAGCCAACACCGCGTTAGAGTGGAGGCCAAAATGCACGCGTTTTAGCTCACGCGGGATGGCGTGAGGAGGGAAGAACTATACTGACGTGAGGTCTGGAACATGACAAGGAATTAGATTTCAGAAAGCGAACGTAATTAGTTTGATACTTAAATTTAATCCATTAATGATGAACGTCGCTCTTGACGGTACATGAGTCACAATATTATCTGTTCAGAAGACATAGTAACTGAATACGGCGCCTTGCTAGGTCGTAGGAAATGACGTAGCTGAAGGCTATGCTAAGCTGTCGTCTCTGCAAATGAGAGCGTATGTAGACAGTGAACCATCGCTAGCAAAGTCGGCTGTACAACTGGGGTGAGTACTAGGGAGTCTCTCTAGACTAGGCCTGCCGTGTGGCGGCGCTCGGTCTGCAATCACTGATAGTGGCGACACGCGGGTCCGACGTATACTAACGGACCGCGGCCGATTTAAAGGCTACCACCTAGCAAGTATGGTGTCTGGCGGTGACACCACAGAAATATATCCTCTTTATTGTATGTAATTTCCTGTTTTGTCATTTAACGGCAGCCCTGGATGCTCACTCTGTAATCCTGACCGCTCGACCTCCTGCACACTGTCGCCACGAGCCATATGCAAGAACCGCCTGCCCCCTTTACCAAACCCTGTATACCTTTGGTAACCAGAAGCGGGATCATAAACTCCAGTGAAGATGCGGAATGCAAGACCAGAGAAGGCGGTGAGGAAACTTCGGCCAATGGTGCTCGGAATTGGACCGCGTCGCGCCAAGAGCGTCAAATGGTTCAAATGGTTCTGAGCACTATGGGACAACTTCTGAGGTCATTAGTCCCCTAGAACTTAGAACTACTTAAACCTAACTAACCTAAGGACATCACACACATCCATGCCCGAGTGGTCGAGTGGTTCTGTAGCGCCTAGAACCGCTCGGCCACTTCGGCCGGCCAAGAGCGACACCTGGAAGAAGTGAATATAGCCTTTGCCGCTCAGATCGCCTCAGTGTACTGACATTCATGGAATGTATTTGCGGAGTCTGCTACAAGAACAACTAGGTGTGATCTTTATCAGTTACTTGCCTAGCCTTTGACTATAGCGATGACTATTACTGTTTGCATGTTACTTGCGACAACGATGTAATTCCAAACTTAAGTATCGTCAAAACTGTTTTATAGAAATAAAACTGCTAATGTTATATGCTTGGATTGTTGTATAGCATTCCGAGAACGCAGTATCCTTAGGCACCCTATAAGCAACGAGCTGGCAAGAGCCCACAATGTGTGTGTTTTCGTCATTTGTCTCTAAAGTGTACTGTGCTATCACACTCACGTACTATATTGTTTTGCCAGCTGCCGATATCTGCTTCCGTTACACTTTCAGCTTATTCTGAATCTGACAGTACGTCTTTCTCCACGTCTTTCTTGTAAAGAGACGCTGTCTTTTCCTTGGTTTCCAATTCCAGAAAGTCCACCCCATCTCGCTGTTGTCACTATTATAGCACTTTTCAAAATCCATTTTACTGTCGCCCTTGTCTATACTGTCAGTCTAGTTCTCGGTTCGTGTAGATGTATCTATTCTCGTTCTGTTCTAGACATTGAGTCCCTCTGCATCCTGTTTTCTTTCGGTGGAGGATTTCGTTTCTTTCAATAGTTACATGTAATTTTGTAATCTGTTTGGTGAAAGGAACCGGATTTTCTGATGTCCTTCCATGGTGATGTTTCGTGTTCTTAGTGTGTAGATCTGATATTTTTACCGTCATAATGCTGTGGTTACCTGTGATGGTAGTTAGCAGAATACTGAGGCGTTTCGAATCCATATTCTGTTTTTGATTTTCCCGCCCCAAGAATATGTGATACGTCACGCAGTCCTTCTACCGTTAGATGCATGGTATATTGACGTCTATTAGTAGGTTAAGTAACCAAAGTATGGAAATGAACGTCTGGAGGATGGTTATGGAGGAGGGTTAGACCTTCATACTCCGTCTGACTGTGCCTGCCGCATACGCCGAACACCTCATCAGCAGAAGAAAGTGCGCTGGTGATGTAAAACACATCTGGGTAATTTAAGAGAACTACAGAACAACTGAATATAGTTCCGTCTGACAACTAAGCGTATTTACGATCTTGAGGTGCTTATTGTGTGCGATACGTCCTTTGAGTCCGTCGTGTTGATCACGAGTTCTCCCAGATGAAATCAGAAAAGAGTGTAATTACCATCCTGGCTGTGTTCCACATGACCATCGACTGCGTGCTTCCTTCATCCTTCACTCTGTGAAGTAATTAACTGCTGCGGACTACTTTTCTTGTGGACGTTGTGATCACTCGTAGCCGAGGTTTTTTGTAAAGTAACCTCAGTATGGGACCTCTGGAGCGAATTCACACGGGAACTCACACTAAATACGAGTGCATTCTTCTAAAAACGGATGATTGGAATAACAAATGCAAGCAAGGAAAGAAGCGTGTCTGAATAATATTCACAGATATCGTAAGAAGATACTAAACCAAAGATGGAATTCACGATATCTACAAAAGTCAAGAAGTAAGTAAGTTTGTAATGGAATACAGGTTGGAAATTATAATGTAGACTGCAGCGCGTTATCTGTACGGGTATGAAATCAAACGGACGAGTACAATTGAAAAATAAGCGAATGTTATTTCTCGTTTGTCTGCAAGTACGGAAGGTTATCAGATTTCCATGCATGTGGAAAGGTAGCTTAAATAATGATAAAAAAAAAAGAACAAGGGAATGAAGTGAAATAACTTGTTCAGTGGAACAACCCAAAAGGTTTTGCTTGTTTACAAACCAAGATACAAAACAGAAAGGGCAGAAATGTTACAGACGAACAGGCAACACAACTTAAATGATGACGACGATGATGAGTTCGGTCAGTCAATAGGGAAGAAATGGGTAGGGCATTGAAGGGGCTGAGAGATCATTGAGCTCCTACAGCTGACAACATCCCTGGATTGTAACAGAATACGATGGCAGAAGAAGTAGAAAGACCGACGATAGTTGCACGGAGTGAGAAGTACACCACGATTTTGAGCAGTTACGTATGATATGCATTGCGAAGACGATCAGTCCAAAGCATTGCGAACAACCCTCAGCCTCGTAACATGTGGTTATACGTTTACAAAATCATCAGTTTGCATTTCGAAGGAGCACTACTAACTCAACGCAAAATATAATGAAATCCCTGAGACTAAACACGACACCCTTGATCGCCTTTATATAAGTAGTGAAAGCGTTCGATCATTAACCAGAAAAAGTTGAAATTATTCAAAGAGATGAAGAATACAGCAACAGACCACAGGTACAGAAGAATAACGCATAAGTTCTGCAACAATGCAATCATAGTAAAGGGTGGACTAGGCTCTGGCAGGGACTTGACATGTCTCCAGTATTATTTAATTTGTACATAGACAATACTATGAAGGAATTCTCAGAAAGCAGCAGTTAATGGAAAATATCGAAAAATTGCCCTATTAGTTAGATTATTATGACCTTACTGGAACCCCCCCATTTGCACTAAACCTCCAGAAATGTCTCAGCTTAGGCAGTGTGTCCACAGAGGATAGCTTAAGAGACGTACAGTGCGACCAGGCGTGCTTTCCCCTAATTTTGGGCAGATTAAGACAATCCGGCCTTGGGCTATCTTAGCGAGTCGTCGTTTAAGATTCCTCCTGTTGGTTTTGTCGTGAAACTCTCGAAGTTTATGCCCTCGCAGCGCCGTCGGGTTCTCTGAAGTGCAATTCTACTTCCTGTAACTCTAAGTTACAAAGCGGGAATTGTATTATTCGGAATAACGTTCAAAAGGGATTCCATTATGATGTTTTTATTTACTGAACACTATAAATGATAAGGACACAATTAATAATGATTAACTGAAAAATAACAACTGCCTGAGAGCATGGTCTTGCGACAGAACTAGATCGGAAGGCATCGTATCGTCGACTGGTGACTATATGACGTAGTCTGTACCTCGGACATACACTTGTGATATTTCGTAGCCGTTCGTACATTTTCGTTACCTATAACATAATTCATTTATTTATCAAAATGATCAATATCTGGGGTTTTAATATTGCTGTAAGAAAATCCTTATGGCTTCTATGCTTTTCCTAATAACTGTATTGGAGGAAAAAGACTTTTACTAGCAAATATTCATTAAGCAAGATTACTTGTTTGTGCCAGAATAGCTCGCTGCTGACATAACGGGGGTTCTCGTGTCCAGCCAAATCACATCACTCCACTGGTAACGCCATATGGACCACAGGCTCCTGTAGCTGAAATCTTACTGTTCTGCAGCACGGCATTACTCATTATACGCTACATGATATCCGCAGACGCTATACAAAAACTGGAAAATAAGGCAATAAAATGTGGCTTCAATATAAGAGGCACCTTACCACCTTTACCGGATGTATCAGGTACCAAAAACGGAATGCAATTCAAGATGAACAGAAGGAAAAGAGAAATCATGAAGTGAACAACCTATGAGAAACAAAACGCAGACGTTCACCCAAAACGTCGAAAGGTGGCACAAATGACTACCTTCAGAGGAAATCACTCATCCCCACATAAAACGCTACTGATGTGTCGAACTGTGTCTCCTTGACTACTGATACACGACCCTGAAAAAGCTACATTTGAATCGCATGCATGCTGGATGCTGAGAGAAGCGTTAAGTAGAAGATTGCAAGCTGTTTAGATGTATATTTGTAGCAGAAAGTTCAAGACAACATGGTGTGGAGCGCCAAGAAGTGTTAAGAAGGGCATGAGGGTCATCGAGCCTAAACCGCTAGGACGAACAACACGGTTAGCCACTTACTGCGCCGATCATCCTAGTGCACTGCTCTGGTCAAGGGAATGAGGGACCGAGGAAGAGAGAGAAGACAAAGGAGAGACTGGTTTATGGACGAAATCAAGACTGGCAGACTAGTATCGAGCTAAAAGTATTAGCGAGCCGGCCAGCTTGCAAGCTGAGATAAAGTAGAAGAAGAAGAAAAAGAAGAAGAAGAACAACAACAACAGGAAGCAAGATTAAAAATACGGTTAAGTGAATTGTCCTCGTTAGTCGGCTCGACCCTCGTGTGCGTCATGAACAATATCTCGACAACAGACACAATTGTTATCATTAGGTGCGGTATGAGGAATAGTAACATCACATTAAACTATCGATCCAGGGAGTTGTAGGATTCTTATCGGAACAGGCGGAAAATCGTTCTGATTGAAATACTTAACTGATAAATCAGCCTGAGGCCAAAGCGGAAGAAAAAATTTAATTTCCAAATCTTCTCATCTCCATCTAAATCTTCATTCACGCATTAATATCGTACAGTTCTAGTTTTCATGAATGCAGGAATAATACACAAAAAGGAACCACGTACAAGGTTATGCGTCGGACATGAAGGAACAGTTCTACGAAAAAAATTTAGAGTCTGTTCTTTCGGACATCTCCAAAAGAACATACATCATTATGATCCAGTAGTCACTATGAATCAAGACAAAAAGAAATTGAAGACTTTAGCTGCCTGTGGGCACCGACTTATATCAATGGGTCAAACTGAAAATATGTTCCAGACGGCAAGTCGAACCCAGGTCTCTTGAGAGCTAGGTAGTATTATTTCCCCGCTTATCGCGAGTGGTCATCTAACGATTTATTTATTTATTTATTTATTATTTTTGTTTTTTTTGTTTTTTGTTTTTTTGGCTGGCGCGTTAAGAGTACCTAGCAAAGAAAACAAAAAAGCCGGACTAGGCTTACGGGGCACCGTCACTTGTGACCTTACCAAACTAACACAGAACTATGTGCCTGACCGAGACCCTAACTTGAGACCTTTGCATTTCACGGGCAAGTTTCTTTAATTTACGTCTATAGTCACAATCTTTTTTGTTTAACAGATTACCGGTTTCGGTCTTTAATGACCATCTTCAGATCTGTTTGATAAAAACAAAGTCCTAATGTACTGCAGCCATTATGTCACTATGGCCGCAGTACATTAGGACTTTGTTTTTATCAAACAGATCTGATGATCGTCATTAAAGACCGAAACCAGTAATCTGTTAAACAAAAAAGATCGTGACCATAGACGTAAACTAAAGAAACTTATTACATCTACGTGTTACTGTTTTTTCGCCAGGATGTCGCAGCTTGTGAAATCACGGGCAAGTGCTCTACCGTCCTTTTTTATCTCATTCTGTTCGCGGTTGTATGTTCAATTTGTTTGGGGCGGGCGTCTTTTGACGCTTGTTCAAGTTCATCGTCGTTCTTTTAAGCCTGTTTTTTTATTTTATTTATTTATTTATTTATTTATTTTTTGTTACAGAGGGCGGCTAACCCTCTAAGCAAATACACTGAGATACTGTTCCATCTGTTTACGTAGCGGATGTCACATGACATCCGCTGAAGTTCGTTGTTGATCCCTTCACTCAGTTTTTTATTACAGATTCACAGAAGCTCTCCTTCTGTGATGTTTGGAAGGTAGAGGACGATTTACTGGCAGAAGTAAAGCTGTGAGGACGGGACATGAGTCGTGATGGGTATCTCAGACGGTAGAGCACTTGCCAACGAAAGCTAAAGGCCCCGACTTCGAGTCGGGGTCAGGCACAGAGTTTTAATCTGCCAGGAAGTTCCAGAGTGAAAATTTCAAAAATAAAACTGATGGCACCTCAGACATTGCCAGCCTAACTACACGTGAACATCATACTTCCCCACCCCCAATCACCTAAGACAACTACAAAGGGCAACTGTTATAGGGCCAATCCTTAGCGGCGACAGGAATGAGGGATTAGGAAAACCAAATAACCATGAAATAAGGAACATTTTATTCGTTTTCAATCTGTTCATTGGCCTATACATGTCGGTGAACGTTATGTTAGAAGGTGAACACGGATGTGTCATGAAATGGAGAGACGGGGTACACACCAACTGTGGGTAGGGTCGAGAAAGACGATGTGGACATACACTGTGAAGGTTCGTCAGCAATGGGGCATTCGGGTGAGTGTACTTTGTCCGTTCACAATCCGATTCCAGAAGTCGGGAATTGAATGTCGGTAGAGTGTCGACGTCAATGACGATAGCAGATGCAGCATGGACCGTGCACTGTTATTCCACATGTATCATCCACATGAGTCATCGTGAATACACCATGACACCACACAATTTTTTGTTGGAGAGTGAGGAGACAGGCTTTAGTACGCTGATGTTTAGTACTCTGATGTAAGCTGATGACACTTAAAAACAGTCGAGTCGGCATAATGGATATAACCAGGGACATCATGGTGAATCACATCCCGAACATCAACATGATGAAACTCGTCGGCCAAGGTACATAGGTACAAGTTGGGCATGACGAATAAGCAGGTGTCTAGTCCTTCAGGTGGAAGATACAATTGAAATCATCATCCAGAAAACTCTCCATCTGCGAAAAACGTGGACCGCCGCTGACGACTTGTGGAGCCAGACAGGGAGTAGATATTGACGATACGTGTGTCAAAGATGGTGGCAACCGTGCCCTGGCAGGAGGGGAAGAATGTCATGTCCATGAAGGGGATCTCTTCATATATGTAGAAGGCCACTCGCACCCCGAGTGATTGCCTACAGATACGTACGAGTCGCAGCCATAAACTGGTTTCAGCGTGCAGCACAGACGTCATAAAGAAGGGCGATGTTGACGTCAGAGGCCCAAAGCTTATCATTGAGGAGCTGCAGCTTTGGTGCAATGACGATCATGCCTTGGTAGTGGTAGTGGAGATGCATCTAGTATAACATGAGGCAGTGTGTGATGGGAAATACAGATAGGAATCTGTCCTGCTGCCTCAATTTCGATATTAACGAGCAGCCTCGTCGGGGCAGGGTTGGCATGCCTGTCATTTCGTATGGTTATAACCTTCACCGCTGAACAACAGCTTTTCCTATACCTTTCCGGACTTCACGGTCTCCAGCGACATGCACATACGCTGTGCCTCCAAATTTTCAAACATCATTGATCAACTATCCGTTAAATCTCTAGTAAGCCGTCGAGGACAATGGGACAGCAGCTGGATGTAAAGTACTTGGATAATGATAACTGAAACCAACAGATGCATTGTATTTTAACGTCGTTTATTGAAAATATGCTACCGGTTTCGACACCAAAAAGCGTCATCTTCAGGCGCCAAGTGTAATCAACGTACGAACCTCAATAATAAAGACCAACGGGGTCCTCAAATGGAAACGGGTGTTACGACAGAATGTGCAGTCGAGTGCAACAGGGTCAAAATGCGTGGTCAGACATACGACGACTTGTGGGGCTGTTACTCCTATGGAGATATGCAATGCAGTCGATTTCGGCCCTGCTGTACATGCTGGCGTAACATGCTTAATAAGTTGTTCTGTCTAAGGCTCCATTGGCCATTGTCATTGTGGCTTGTACGTTAATGGCAGATTACGTGCGGGGCCTGAAGCTGACGTTTTTTGGCGTCGAAACTGGTAGCATGTTTTGAATAAAGGACGTTGGATTATAACTGTCATTATTAAAGTAACTATCCGTTATGTGGTTTCCAAATTTTTTTCTTATGTCCCACAATGGCCGGCCGGAGTGGCCGTACGGTACTGGGCGCTACAGTCTGGAACCGAGCGACCGCTACGGTCGCAGGTTCGAATCGTGCCTCGGGCATGGATGTGTGTCATGTCCTTAGGTTAGTTAGGTTTAATTAGTTCTAAGTTCTAGGTGACTGATGACCTCAAAAGTTAAGTCGCATAGTGCTCAGAACCATTTTTTTGTCCCACAATGCAGAAAAGCACGTCATTAGTACATCGATTATTCATTCACCATTTCACTATAATTATAACCATGGTTATGACTTCCGCTCATCCAACCGGATTACTGTGAGTGTTATGGCGCTACCTCCGGGAGTGGGCGGTGCACCGACCTCTGACTGAACCCGTCCGGTGATCTAGCGACGTGGGTCGGTGTGCCAGCCAGCCTGTATGTGCGTGTTAGGTGGTTTCCCACCTCCATCTCAGTGAATATCGGGCTGGTACACAAGTCCCGTCTCAGTTAACATTTCGAGAAACTTCCGCTTACTTTCTTATGAACAAAATTACATGCAGGCAATTGTTGCACAAATATTCTGTTCCAGGTGATAACGAGGTGGTGACGGAGATATCTGGTCATCTCTTAAACTAGCCATCTCAAACCTGTTGATAACCATGCGAAATCCGTTGACAGCCATGCCAACCCTGCCCCGATGAGGGACAAACGCACGAGCTAATCAAGCACATTGTTAAATCCCAGGCCGGCTGGAGTGGCCGAGCGGTTCTAGGCGCTACAGTCTGGAACCGCGCGACGTTTACGGTTGCAGGTTCGAATCCTTCCTCGGGCATGGATGTGTGTGATGTCCTTAGGTTAGTTAGGTTTACGTAGTTCTAAGTTCTAGGGGTCTCATAGTGCTCAGAGCCTTTTGAACAATTTTTTGTTAAATCCCGCACTCCACCTTCTTCATTGTCCTGTTTGTCTGTTTCCTTGTATCTCTCAGTAATTCTAGACCTGCATCTCTCCATTGCCCGTTTTGCAACCGTCATATATGTGTATATGAATGCTATAGTATGCAAAGTACACAGCAGGTAACGAGTATAAGGGCAGATATATCTACTCGTAGCTAAGGGCGGTGTACACAACAACATCACATCAGGCTTACTTCACTTGCAGCCTACTAATTCTAGCTATTACAAGTCGTCTGTTTTTACGTCGGTTAATACCTCCAAGGACATGTGGCAAGAGCAAGTCATTAATGTTTATTTGGGGACACGAGCGAAACTTTCGCATTTACGAAGTTTTAAATAGTGACAATATGTGGTATACGTGTAGCTGCTGGCATAGGGATAGTTGTGGGAAAGAAGAGCAAACAACTTTAAAAATGAATCGAACGACGTGAAACAATAATCACGAGTTTATGATGCATCCTTGTATATACCTTTTCATGTGTCCAAATGTGTTTTACATTCGAAATGTTTATCCTGGTTTTTACGATTGTCAGAGATCAGTGTCCACATAACCCCTAACTTAAGCTCAACAAACATTTTCAGTTACAGTAAGCACGTTAGGCTATAGCTGCAACATATAAATCAAAATTCAAGGTGGCAATGAGATACCTCTGTCGTCTGGGAAAGTATATCCGTTTACAAAAGAACAGCTTGAACGATGGGCAGAGATAATGGGCTGCCACCGTTACTATCCACGACAATGTTGAATACAAACTATCCAGTTAATAAGTACTTTAGTAGTCTTCAACCGGTGTTCTCGGTGTTTTCTGGTGAAATAATTTTAGAAGAAATATTTGGAAATTGTTTTCAGTTTCGTTACTTTGTAATTAGACGTTTGATTTTCTTTCTGTGTTAGTCATTTATTATATTCTCATTTGCTGTTGATTAATACTGTTAATAATAGTAGTTGCTTCCCTTGTAGAGTAAGTTTTTGATTATTGTAGTCAGTTTTTTAACATCTTCTTATTGTTATAGCGGATCTAAGATAAAGTGGTTTTCTTGTTTCAGTGACTGTAAAATTTTACCATAAGTGAGAAGTGTGGGCTTTGTCGTAGGTTCGTGAGTAGTGAATTGCGGTGTGAGACTTGTTCGAAGTATTTTCACTGGGGGAATGCAGTGGGGAAGCCAGTGGGCATTCTGGTGAGATCCTCTCCTGGAACTGTAGGTTATGTAGCAAGAGTAAGTTGATAGAGGAGCAGGAGCGTAAGATCTGTGCCCTTCAGGTGCAGTTGAAAAACGCACAGGAGGAGCCAGATAGGATGAGAAGGGAGAATGGGGTGGGGAATGGGAGTTGGCTGTTGGCAAGAGATCTGTAGGAGAAGGAGATTTTCACATAGTTTTTGTTGTGTTGCCAGAAGAGCCAACTCCGTGTCATGAATGGAGGCCGAAATGCACGCGTTTTAGCTCACGCAGGCTGGCGTGAGGAGGGAAGAACTATACTGACGTGAGGTCTGGAACATGACAAGGAATGAGAATTCAGAAAGCGGACGTAATTAGTTTGATGCTTAATTTTAATCCATTAATGATGAACGTCGCTCTTGACGGTACATGATTCACAATATTATCTGTTCAGAATTCATTCTAATTACTGAATATGGCGCCGTGCTAGGCCGTAGCAAATGACGTAGCTGAAGGCTATGCTAAACTATCGTCTCTGCAAATGAGAGCGTATGTAGGTAGTGAACCATCGCTAGCAAAGTCGGCTCTACAACTGGGGCGAGTGCTACGGAGTCTCTCTAGACTAGACCTGCCGTGTGGCGGCGCTCGGTGTGCAATCCCTGATAGTGGCGACACGCGGGTCCGACGTATACTAACGGACCGCGGCCGACTTAAAGGCTACCACCTAGCAAGTGTGGTGTCTGGCGGTGACACCACAGTTTTACTATTGGTGTTTGCAATAGATATGACCAACTGTCAGAGTCTAGTGGAGAGGAATCTCTAGTAGCTGTAGATGTAGGAAATATGCAGCAGACCTCAGCAGTAACGGTGGCTAGGTTAATTGCAAAGTCTAAGAGAAAGAAGAAGGTTCTGCTGTTAGGTAGTTCTCACGGTAGAGGTGTAGGCCAGCAGTTGCAGGAAGTGTTGGGGAGTGAGTACCAGGCCACCAGCATTGTGAAGTCTAATGCAGGATTGGCTCAGGTGACTGTTAACATAGAGGGGGGGGGGGGGGGTTAATCTAGAGATTTTACTAAACAGGATCAGGTAGTGATTGTGGGTGGGGCTGGTAATAGTATTGATAGGGATGGGGAGTATGACATAGATGGTGACCTGGAAAAGATAGCCACTCAGACTGGCAACACGAATGTGCATTTCGTGGAACTGTTTCAGCGTCACGATCGGCCTCATCTCATTACAGCCGTCAAGCGTAATAACATGAGACTTGGGGGTACGCTGATGACAGAAGGCATGAGTCACATTTCAGTGGTGTCGGTGTAGTCTATCAGCAGGACGGGTTTCACTAGACATGGCCTGCACCTCAACATTTATGGAAAGGGAAGGCTGGCAAAGCTTATAGGTGACAGCATAGGTGGGGGTGGTGGGATCACTCATGGAAAAATTCTTGTACCAGTGGGTGTTAGAGCTGCACCTTTTTTAGATTGAAGTCAGCTGATAGGTAGTCCTGCTTAAGGAAGTCTCTCTAACTAGGAGACCACTTTCGACAAAGCTTAGGTATCCGAGTAATGAGGGAATTAGTATATTTCATCAAAATATACAAGGTATTAGAGATAAAGTTAGTGAACTGCTTATAGATGTTGACTCTGAAATTATTGGTATATCTGAACACTTCTTAAATAAGGAGATAATTCAGAGGCTTCCTTTACCAGGATACAGGTTGGCTGGCAGCTTTTCTAGGCGCTCTTTGCGGCGTGGGGGAGTAGCCATGTATGTGAAAAACGGTATCCCATTTGAGTCAATTAATGTTTCTAAGTACTGCACTGAAAAGGTGTTTGAATGTTGTGCAGGTGTGGTTAAATTCAGTGGAGTTAAACTTCTAACTGTTGTTATTTATAGATCCCCAGACTTCGATTTCACAATATTTTTGCTAAAGCTAGAGGAGGTTCTTGGTTCACTTTATAGGAAATACAAAAAGTTAATTATATGTGATGACTTCAATATTAATTGTATAAGTGATTGTGCAAGGAAAAGGATGCTGGTAGACCTCCTTAATTCATATAATCGTATACAAACCGTATTCTTTCCAACGAGAGTGCAAGGGAACAGTAGAACAACCATAGACAACATTTTTGTTCATTCCTCATTACTAGAAGGGCATTCTGTTAGCAAAAAAGTGAATGGCCTTTCAGATCATGATGCACAAGTTTTAACTCTAAAAGATTTTTGTGCTGCGACACAAGTTAAATATAGCTATCAACAATTTAGGAAAGCTGATCCAGTTGCTGTAGAGACCTTTGTAAACCTTATCAAGGAACAAGAGTGGCAAGATGTTTATAGTGCTGATACCGTAGACGACAAATATAATGCTTCCCTGAAGACTTTCCTCGGGCTCTTTGAAAGTTGCTTTCCATTAGAATGTTCAAAACAGGGTACTAGCACGAACAGGCAGCCTAGGTGGCTGACTGGAGGGATAAGAATATCCTGTAGAAGAAAGTGGCAATTTTATCATAACGTTAGAAACAGTCAAAATCTAAATTCAGCAGCCCATTACAAACAGTATTGTAAGGTGCTTAAGAAAGTTATTAGGAAGGCAAAAAGTATGTGGTATGCAGATAGAATAGCTAATTCTCAGGATAAAATTAAAACCCTATGGTCAGAGGTAGAGGAAGTGGCTGATCTGCAGAGACAGGTCGAGGATATAGAATCAGTGCGTAGTGGGAATGTCCGTGTCACTGATAAGTCGCATATATGTACAGTACCTAATAATCACTTTCTGAATATAGCAGGTGAACTAAATAGAAACCTAGTCCCAACAGGTAATCATATAGCGCTCATAGAAAAAATTCTTCCGAGACTGTTACCTGAAATGCTCCTCCATGATACTGACAAGAGGGAGATTGAGTTAATAATTAAATCACTAAAGGCCGAGAACTCTCATGGATATGACGGGGTATCTAGCAGACTACTGAAGTTCTATGTACGTTAGCCCAGTACTTAGCCATATCTGTAACTTTTCCCATAGAAGTGTTCGGTTTCCTAACCGATTAAAATACTTGGTAGTGAAGCCACTTTATAAAAAGGGAGACAGGGATAATGTTGACAATTATAGACCTATTTCTATGCCATCGGTGTTTGCTAAAGTTATCGAGAGGGTTGTATATACAAGGTTACTGCAGCATTTAAATTCACATAATTTGCTGTCAAATGTACAGTTTGGTTTTAGAAATGGCTTAACAACTGAAAATGCTATAGTCTCTTTTCTCTGTGAGGTTTTGGACGGATTAAATAAAAGGTTGCGAACGTTAGGTGTTTTCTTTGATTTAACGAAGGCTTTTGACTGTGTTGACCACAAAATATTACTGCAGAAGTTGGAACATTATGGAGTAAGGGGAGTAGCTTACAATTGGTTCGCCTCCTACTTTAAGAACAGAAAGCAGAAGGTAATCCTCCGCAATATTGAGAGTGGTAATGATGTTCAGTCCCAATGGGGCACTGTTAAATGGGGCGTTCCCCAAGGGTCAGTGCTGGGGCCACTGCTGTTTCTTATTTATGTAAATGATATGCCTTCTAGTATTACAGGTGATTCAAAAATATTTCTGTTTGCTGATGACGCCAGCTTGGTAGTGAAGTATCTTGTGTGTAATATTGAAACATTATCAAGTAATGTAGTTCATGAAATAAGTTCGTGGCTTGTGGAAAATAATTTGATGCTAAATCGCAGTAAGACTCAGTTTTTACAGTTTATAACTCACAATTCAACAAGAACTGATATTTTGATCAGACAGAATGGGCATATTATAAGCGAGACGGAACAGTTCAAGTTCCTAGGCGTTCGGATAGATAGTAAGCTGTTGTGGAAAGCCCATGTTCAGGATCTTGCTCAGAAACTAAATGCTGCTGTATTTACCACTAGAACAGTATCTGAAATAAGTGGCAGTTCAACACGAAAAGTAGTCTACTTCGCTTATTTTCATACGCTTATGTCATATGGTATTACTTTTTTGGGTAGTTCTTCTGATTAAAAAAGGGTACATTTGGCTCAAAAACGGGCTGTTTTAGCTATATGTGGTGTAAGTTCGAGAACCTCTTGTCGACCCATATTCAATAGTCTGGGAATTCTGACATTGCCATCACAGTATATAATTTCTTTAATGTCGTTTGTTGTTAGCAATATTAGCTTATACCCAAGATTTAGCAGCTTTCACTCAGTTAATACTAGGCAGAAATCAAATCTGCATGTGGAATGCACTTCCTTGACTCTTGTGCAGAAAGGAGTGCACTATTCTGCTGCATCCATTTTCAATAAACTACCAAAAGAACTCAAAAATCTTAGCAGTAGCCCAAACGCTATTAAGTCTAAATTGAAGAGTTTCCTCATGGATCACTCCTATTCTGTCGAGGAGCTCCTGGAAGAGCTGAAAAATTAAGCAAATTCCAGTGTTACATTGTTGATTTTCTTTATTTAAACTTACGAATTGTAGCCTGAATACGTTTCTTGTATTTCATTTTATCTGTTTCTGTTATCGTGTTATAATTTCATGCATTGACTCGTTCCATGACCATGGACACTTCTCCTTAATTTGGTCCCACGGAACAATAAATAAAATAAATAAATAAATTTAAAACAAATAAAACGGTATTTGTGGTAATACAATATGAAAAGGGAGTCTCTTAATATTATTAAGTTAATAAGTTACCTTGGTAAAATATAGGTATGAAGCTGGGCATCCACGATGCCCTTTTGCATGTGACTGTTAAAGGTCTCTTTCATGTTAAAATTTTCCACAAATAGTGCGTTTTAGTGCAAAATCGATAAGCATTATCAGAAGCTAGTTATAAAACTTTTCTAACGATACCTCATCCTTGAACGTTGGTATGTGTTGGGAAAAAGGGATATTGACTTGAGAAGTGATATATATGATTTTCCCCTGTGCAGATCAGGTTTTGAAGTGTGGATGCGTGGTCGAAAAATAGGGTACACTGCCAGGCGTCGTTCAATTCAGGCTGTAAAGTTTGTGACGTGTTTGTGGGAAGACCTTTAGACACAGAGAAAAATCAGCCGTCACATTGATGTGTGTACGTATTAACCTACCGCGTATAAAAATATCTGCACTTAGTCGGTTGCACCCTGTATATGAAATGCACCAGTCTAAACATTTTCCTTGTATTTTGGTACAATTTACGTTTACTGTGCGCATTTTTTACGCTCTGTCACTTGGAATCGGGCAACATCTACTAATAAGTTAAAAGATTATGCCTACGTCTTTAACAGCATGATGGTCCACCTTTGGAAAGCAATACAGCAGCGATTCGGCATGGAATGGATGCAAGATGTCCCTGTTGGATGACTGCATGGCTCCAGACGTCTAAGTACAGTTCAAGGTATAGCAGCGAATTAGAGGCTGGTAGTTTGTGGGCTTCGAGCTGGTGCCTGATAGCGTCCAGCATATATTCCCTGAGGTGCAGATCAAGCGGATTTAGTAGGCAAGACATCTACGTGACTTCACTACCATGTTCGTCAGACCACTGTAACATCATTATGGCCTTATGAAAGTCATGTATCACCCAGCAGGAAGGTACTATCAGCAACGGGGAAGACATGATTGGTGGCAATTTATTCAAAATGTGTGTTCCTGAATATTGGAGCCTGTTTGGACCAAGGTAAGTGATTTAAAGTCTATATGTAGATTGTTCTTATTCCTAGTATTAATACTATATACTCAGCTATTGTTTGAAAACAGACATTTATTACTTGCAACAAATTTCATTAAGGAATAAGTATACTGTTTATCAGTGCATAGTATTGAAATCCCTGAGCTAGCAGGACAGAGCGGATGAGGTTGGATTTGTGGAAAGGGGCCACAATATGGTTACCATTTTTTTAATTAAACTTATGGGACTTAACTGCTAAGGTCATAAGTCCCTAAGCTTACACACTACTTAACCTAAATTATCCTAAGTACAAACACACACACACCCATGCCCGAGGGAGGACTCGAAGCTCCGCCGGGACCAGCCGCACAGTCTATAACTGCAGCGTCCAGACCGCTCGGCTAATCCCGCGCGGCGAATACGTTACAGTCAGTTGTAGTCAACATATAAACTTTATTTCTTAAAACAGACAATCACACAAGCAAGAATCAAAAACTCTTAAGGTTTTAACGAAAGATTTAATTTAGATCGGCTGAAGGCCACATCTAAAATGCAAGGCACAAGACCTAAGCAACGAATTGAGGTACTGGATTTCTTCTGGAGGTTTCACTTCTTTAGAAAAATTTCTTTTAGCTTGAGTATAAATAGGCTGAAAGACTTAGCTTAAATTTTTCCCTAGAACTCGGCTGAAGGCCACACATTAATCAAGAACAGTGTTACAGCTTAAGGCCGAGACAAAGATTTTCAGTGTTCAATCTACAGAGGCTGAAAACTCGGCTGAAGGCCACGTATCAACAAAACATATTAACGGCTTAAGGCCTAGGAAGAAGAGCTTTCAATTTAAAAAGGTTGAAGGCCTTATCTTAAAATATTTCGTGTAAAACTTGTCTGAAGGCCTGATACTAAAGAATATCAATCCTATGACATATGGGCAAGACAAGGTTTTTAATTTTTAATTTGAGAGACATTAAAACTTGGCTGAAAACAATTTTACAGCTTAAGGCCTAAAGGGAAGAGCTTCTAAATTTCAACTAAAATAGGCTAAAGGCTTTATCCTAAAATGCTTCACATAAAACTCGGCTGAAGGCCACATACAAACTAGAAAATATTTCTTACGGCTTAAGGCCTAGACAAAATTGTTCAACTTTTGATTTGAAAAGGCTGAAAACTCGGGTGAAGTCCACATAAAAACTTGAAACAAATTTACGGCTTAAAACCTAGGAACAAGGAATTTTCAATTTTAATTTTGAAAGGCTGAAACTTGGCTGAAGGCCACATACCAAACAAGAAACGATTTTTTTGTTTCTTTTTATGGCTTAAGGCCTAAGAAGAAAAGCGTTGCAATTTTAATAAGCTAAAACTCGGCTGAAGGCCACACAGAGTAATCACTGTGTAAAACACAAGGAGCGGCGCTCAGAAGGTTCCAAGGATCGGCCTGGTAAGGTAAAACACTAAAGCACGTCTAGGTGAGACAGGCAGCCAGACAACAACCTCCTAATCGGAAGGCAACCCAGTCGAAAGCCAGCCAATGAATCAACCAACAAGATCAGCTCTGCTCCACCAGACCAGCGAAACAACAACAAGATGTCAGTAGCACAACGTTCTGGCTACTGGAGCGTAATTCAGCCAAGTGAAAATAAACGCCCAGAACTACCAACAACACCTCAGCTGTCGAACTACACGCCGTGCTGGACAGCATCAACATGACGAGGAAAATACACTGCCGAAAACTGCGTCAACGCCCAAGGAAGGTAACCGGAACGTCAACGGCCACAAGACAGAAGATACCACTGGTACACATCATTAAAGAAGGAATGAATTAAATAACATTAAACAGCACAACGGAAAACTGCTGCAATTGTAGCCAACTTGAATGCACGCACCTTATTGCTCGCGGGAATCTCCCAGAAAGCTACAACCAGGATCAAATGAAGAGCAGTTGAGGCTTGATAGTAGACTAAGTGAGCACTCAACTTTAGTGTCCAGGATCGGTGGACGACGAACTTCGTAACCGTCGAAAGAAGCGCCTCACAACTCCAACCGTGTGTGCACGCTACAGCGGCTCGGCCTGACCACGCACCACGGAGAATTCTTCGCTGCTATGCCCCAACTCTACCAAAATCGACAGACTGCCTCACACATGGAAACGGTCTAGAGACCAAATACACGTCTGCCGATGAGACGACCAACCGTACGACTAACCAACGGTCGCTCTCGCTCCAGTCTCCTTCCGTCAGACAATGCATGTGTGTCCCCAGCAGTCGGCAAGTACAGTCTGTCAGCACCTCACTAGCGCTCTTTCCCCGACGCTGCTCCGTGCGCGTCTGCACTCCTGGTCCGTCTCCAACTGACTTCCACACACACGACGGCCCGGAAATACTATCGGTCGTTCCGGAGATGCTACGCGCTGCTGCTGCCACTCACGGGCAAGTAAGGCAGGAAGTTTGTGACGCCAGTAAATGGAATAAGAAAACGAGATGACAAACAATAAATTGCATGGACACAAACCAAGCACGGCTCTAGTATCAATGCTAGGAATAAGAACAATCTACACGAAGACATAAAATCACTTACCTCGGTCCAAAAAGGGGTCCAATATTCAGGAATACACATTTTTAATAAATTGCCAGCAACCAACATAAAGCACAGTTTAAACAGTTTTTAAAGACCTTTTGATAGGCAACTCCTTCTACGCTGTAGATGAATGTCTTAAAAGGGACAGTTAAATCGGCTTAAGTAAGAGTATCTGTTAGATTTCAGTTTCGACAGAACTTCGCGGTGGTCTAGCGGCTCTAGGCGCGCAGTCTGGAACCGCGCGACTGCTACGGTCGCAGGTTCGAATCCTGCCTCGGGCATGGATGTGTGTGATGTCCTTAGGTTAGTTAGGTTTAAGTAGTTCTAAGTTCTAGGGGACTGATGACCACAGTAGTTAAGTCCCATAGTGCTCAGAGCCATTTGAACTATTTGACAGAAATTGGTCACAACAGTCAAGATTAGGTATTTTGTACACGATAAATTCATTAAAACACCGTAACTATGTTTTATTCTGACAATGTATTAATTCTGTAAACAATGACAGTTCCGATTTACTGTAATGTGTCCACAAATTCTGACAGTCTTCTGCCAAATGATCAGCATAGTGAGTATTATATGAAAATGTTTTATGTTTTTTATGTTATACTTTTTGACTTGTTCCCAACCCACGAGGATCATCTAATTTTTGAGTCTATGAAATGAAAAATGAAACTCATCTAATCTAATCAAGTATCGACGCAGGTGGTTTGCAATAATGTTCACGTAGTCGACAGCTGTCATGGTGACCTGGATCACTACCATAGGTACCATGGAACCTCAGGTGAATGTCCACAGTAAAATTACTGTCGTGTACGTCGTGTGGTGTGTGTTTCGAGCAGCAATTCGTGTGGACGAAGGTACATCCAAACACGATCACTGACCTAGAGGAACTATAAATATGATTCATCTGACAAGGTAACACGCTTCCTTCAATCCATAGTACAGTTTTGATGATCCCGGTACCGCTCCAATCGTAACTGATGATGTTGTTGGGTCAACACGGCGATAGACAGGGCTGTCTGCAGCAGAGCCCCATCTTCCACAGTGGGCGTTGCACAGTGTACTCTGGTATACTTGGGTGTACTCCGTCGTCAGATCTGCCATAGACCGCCTCCTGCCCTGTTTTACAGGGTGGGAAAACCACGATCTGTGATGAAACGTGTTGTGTTGGCAGAAGAGCCAACACCGTGTTCCTAGTGGAGGACGAAATGCACGCGTTTTAGTTCACGCAGGCTGGCGTGAGGAGGGAAGGGACTATACTGACGTGAGGTCTGGAACATGACAAGGAATTAGAATTCAGAGAGCGGACGTAATTAGTTTGATGCTTAACTTTAATCCATTAATGATGAACGTCGCTCTTGACGGTACATGATTCACAATACTATCTGTTCAGAATACATTCATAGTAACTGAATATGGCGCCTTCCTAGGTCATAGCAAATGCTAAACTGTCGTCTCTGCAAATGAGAGCGTATGTAGGCAGTGAAACATCGCTAGCAAAGTCGGTTGTACAACTGGGGCGAGTGCTAGGGAGTCTCTCTAGACCTGCCGTGTGGCGGCGCTCTGTCTGCAATGACTGATAGTGGCGACACGCGGGTCCGACGTATACTAACGGACCGCGGCCGATTTAAAGGCTACCACCTAGCAAGTGTGGTGTCTGGCGGTGACACCACAAAACGTGTGTGTCCATCACCTTGTCGCCTGGTAAAACTGGCGATAACAAAGAATGAAGAGGAACTGTAGGTGTTACATTATCTGAGTTGGTCACACAACGATAAAAAATAAATGAGAAAAAGATGAAAAACAATGAAGTTATAGTAATGACTCCAATACAATAACAAAAATAGTAATAAAAAATATGATGATTACCATGCGGTATTTCAGAAATGTTAATCTCCTCATTGGGTTCTTGTTCAATGTGATATCTTAACAGAAGTGAATGGCATCAGTACAGAACGAACCAAAGCTGGAGTAGAAGGAGATTCTTGGAGAAAAGCAAGAAAAGATTGGTGAGGTTAGTCGGTATGATGGGGGGCAGAAAAGAGAAATACAAAGAGGGGAGGAAATCACTGATAATCTTGATTGAGATACTGTTTCACTGTAGGTCAGACGGAGGAAAACAGCTGGGATAAACGCAGAGGTACCCTAAAGAAGGGAAACAAATAAAGTTTTATCTCCTCTTCAATGCAGAATGATTTTGGGCAAGTGTCTCTCTTTGTAAAAATTGAGATGGTACATCAGAGTAGTGGTAGACATAATCTACCTAAATATTCTCAGACCACTCCTACCGAACCCAGTAATTAGATTCACTTGGTTTCCCACTGGCAGGATTGACTATGACGCGGCCAAAAAGCAGTCCGCATTACAAATCACGTTGTGCTATAGAGATATGAGGAGGCTAGCACACTGAGAGGAAATGGAGGTTAAGAAGTGTGGGGTGGCCGAGTGTCGTGTTGGAGTGGTCAGAATGACCGGCGTCTTCGACCGTTTCGGTTGGCACATTTCGCCATCGTCAGGTGTACACGCGGGAAGCCCGGCGTGGCGCCTCCCGGCGGCGGCACGTTGCGGACGCGGGGCAGTAAACGTGTCGCTGCAGGCTTTATGGTCGGCCTTGGACGGGCGCCCCCGTCTTGCCTGCGGCGGTTACACCGCTGGGAGCCCGCGAGCTTTCCCCGGAGCTGCGGCCAAGGGCAATCAGGAGACCTGAGGTGGAAGCATCACACCTGCACTGCTGTGCTTCATTCACTGAGGTACTCCAGAACCAACCGTAGTTCATGTGCACGTAGTCACTGCGAATCGAATATAGAACTTTCTGGTGTTTACTACCATGTCTTCTTACGGCCTTGCGTGAATTTTGGGGTTGCTTACATATTTAATTTCTCGGCAACAAACCCTTTATTAAGTCAGTACTGCATTTGTCCTCCGCACTCTTCCACATTTTACTAAATTATCATCATCATCACCATCATTATTAGACAATCCAGTTACTTGGTGACGTGGCCTCTTTGAGTCGGCGTGAAACAGAGGATCCCTGCAGGTTCTTCCATTTTTGCTGATTTTGAGCTTCCCAGTGCCAATTGAATCTGGCTGCCTTTTCTCTGTCCCATCAGTCCAGAGGGCTTCCCTCTGGTCTTTTTTCGGTACACTGGGCTCCAATCCAGTACTTGTTTTCGGAACCTGCCATCGCTTCACCAAGCGACATGACCAGCCGACTGTTACTTCAATTTATTCGCTCTTTCCATTATGTCACTGATTTTTGTCGTCTGTCTGCTATGAACTCTCATGCTGTCTTTCTTTGTGTAGCCCAAAACTGATCTTTCCATTCCTCTTTGGGATACTATTACGTTTCTACCAACTAACTCATTTAATGACCTTGTCTCTCAGCCATGTTATTAATGGCATTGGGTCAAATACAGTAAAATAGGGTTGCATTTGGATGTAGAGATAAAATGGTTACATCCCCGTTTTCATACATTTAGTATTTGATAATTCATCATATTTTAAAATTCGACAAATGTCAGCTTCATCGAGTAGGTTAACTTTCTTTGCGGTTTTTCTACTGCTCAGCAATCGATTCTTTCCATTTTGAATTCTCACAAGAGGAGGTTATCTACAGTCAGCTTTAGGAGAGAGTTAATCTATTGATACCACCACGATTGCAACTGCGCTAAAATCAAAAATAGTTATGAAATATGGTAACAATATGCCCTGTTTAGTTTGCGATAACATTCGTTTGTAATAATTCGCTAAAATGTAAATATAAAACTTGTTGGGATCAATTTACGCCTCTTTAGCAGATTTTATATATGATAAAATATGACAAGTTCTCGACGTGGTACATTCCAGTTGGCGAAATTTTGTATAAACTGTCATAGGTAATTTGCAAACTTGCTCCACCGATACAGATTTCTAGCAGGAATTTTTTTTGTTGACATGAAGAAATGAAAATGTTTTCAAATTGTAACACAATGCCTTCTCACCTTCCTAAAATTTCTGCTGTTATTTCTTGTTTGGTTAGCAGTCTTTATTCATTGTTTTGTTGAAATGGACCTAATGTGCTCGTGGTCAAAGACTAACGATATCAAAAGAAAGACCTCAGCAGAATTAAATTTATTCCCACGTAAAAATTTTTTCGCCATTTTTGTTCTTACTGTACGATAAAAGTTGCTATTTATTTCGTTCTGGTATCTGTTATTGTTTTGGTGACCTTTCATAGCGACAATAGCAAAGCTGGAAATTAAGAAAATACTCTCGAAAATTTTTAAAATAAGTTGAAATACACTTTGTTTATCAAAAATTGATCTTGCTACTTCTTGAGAATCTGAGGAATCGTCTACGATGTGGCGAGAACAATACAAACATGTCTGCTGTTTTATTTCAGTGGGGTATACGAATGTAGTAAATTTACCCACTTAATGGGGTAAGATTAGTACATTCTGTATTTTTGTAACCATTTTAGTGCACATAGAACCCTAATCAAACTCTCAATTTGATCGTGAGAGTTAAACTTTTCAAAGGAAAAATAAAATAGGACTCCCAAAAAATTTTGTTGCTTCCAAGTTCAAAACTATTTCAAAACTGTGCCCCCCCCCCCCCCCCCCACATGTCAGACCACCTTCCCTTGTTTCAACAAACTGACTTATTATTTAACATTCATAAAATATATGTCTCCTTTCGACATAAATATTTTTATTTCAGGAAAAATCCCCTCCTCCCTACCCTGCGGGGTGTGTGTTTGCGTGGGTGGGGGTGGGGGTGGGGGTTAAGGGGGGTGGATAGACAGACTAAATCTGTAATGGCTCCTTCGAGGAAGAAAGGAAAATGTCTCCTCGTAGCTGAAATGACCAGCAAGCAGAAGCTCTCTCCCACCTGGTGCCACAGCTGCTTCGTCTGCACAAAAAGAAAAGAAAAAAAAGAGAGAGAGAAAACAGCAAGTGAGTTCAGTTTACTTGCCAAATTGTTGGCGTCTCATTACATTATTACATTACATACTTTAGTATATGGCACTTGCAGTAATGGTTCGTAAAGTGCTGTGATAAATTCATCTGAGTTAGATGTGCACAGCAACACAACTGCGATCTTCTCCTTGCTCGCAATTCCATCTGTGTACATCGTGATGATTTGACGAAATGAAAACTTCTCATACAACCTCTTCCGAAGCAAGAAAACTCATCACAACCCCCAAAAGGTGTTTGTAGGAGTTTATATACTCAGTATGAGCTGTTGCTCCATAACATGTAATTTTATTAGTCACATGTTCAATACATCCTTAATTCATCTTAAGCTATAACTAACCATTTCTGTAAGTAAAACGACTCCACAGACGTCAACAAGAAGGCTAGCGGCCAGTTATATTTACTGCATAATTTTCCAAGCTTTTTGAGAAGATAATACGTAGGGAAGCAGTCACTCACCTTTGTAGTTAACCACAATTTGGATTTACATAGAGGCAGCAGATTATAAATTCACTAAATGCATAATCAAAATTTTATATATTAAAATATTACCACCTGGGATCTGTAACTTGTCAAAGACGTTCGATTGTGTGAATGATGATATTCTTTTAAAGACCTTACATTTTTATGGGATACGTGGTTTTGACACGCCTAGTTTGGTTCCTGTTTGAGAAAGTGGATCAAGAAAACCCACGTCACTGTCTCCAGTGGTTTCAAAGAACGAAGTCACACTTCAACGTGGGTAGGGCTCACAAAAAGTGTTCCTCAGTGTTTGATCATGGATCCATTACTGTTCCTGCTCTATGTCGATTACCTACAATTTTATTTCGGTCAGGAGGCAGAATTCGACCCTTTTATCCATTATGGGAGGATTACTTTCAATTACGGCAGTGAACTGATTTTGCATAAAAATAAATAGCTTTAAACTCAGACGAAAAACCAGCTCATTCGCTTTTATACTGCCAAAAATATCTAAACTACTACTAAAATATCTAAACTACTCAGTATATAGATAATAATCAGGGTACAAAGTTTTAAGTTCTTATTGCAAATCTCATTCGGTGAGCTATACAAACTCAGCATTATATAAATATCTACTCGAACAGACTGAGGTATCCAAGACAGGCCACCATAATTATTAATTACGTTTATACGAATAGAAACAGAGTGCTGCTAATTCGTAGCGGAGAAGTCGCTAATTCTCTAGCCTAAACAATTTTTACCGTTCCTAGCTCTTGAATTATGACACCAACTTGTTATTTTTAAAGTGAAACTGTTAACTGTTCTCTGTGGGTCTGGAAAGTGTCTTGAAAGACGAGTTCGACGACAAATCATGTGGGTAACTTGATCCAACACTAACAAGAAAACAGCGGTGAAAACCGCTATTTTGCCGTGAGGAGAAGCGGCCTATCAGATGCCTGCCATATTCTACCAAACGTAATTAAGCATGTAACATGGGTTCACGACTGCCCACTTCCTTGCCAAAAAAGTAAAGAAAAACACTGTACTAACCACTCATATACACAAATTATTATGATTACATTAAAATATTTTATTGTTACTGGTTTAAAAGTCGTGTGAAACATGTTAAATGTGGGTGTGATAGCTAATTGTGCTTAGTGGAGTGAGAAGATGAGGCGAGTAGGTGAGGAACTGGGACCTAGGTCAGATCCGAACCTTGGATCACCGCCTATATACCTCGTCTCTATAAATATAAACTGAAGTCGCCTCCTTGTGTCCGTCTGTATGTGCAGGCTAATCTCAGGAACTGCTGCAGGGGTTTTGATTTAGTTTTCACCGATAGATAAATTGATTCGCTAGGTAGGTTTCTGTATATAATTTAGAAAGATTTCGTACAAATTATCGGAAATGTCGTCAATTAAAGTTGTGAAAACGACGCCATTGACGCCTGGTGAACAGCCGTCTAGATATAGCAGTTCCGCCACAGTCTTTCAGGTGTGAAGGAACACTCTTTTGAATACACTTTTCTACGCTGGAAGCGAAGTTGAGCAGACCAGCGTTCCTGCCGGATATGCGGAACGACTCCATGAGGAAACAGCGCCGCCTTAAGAAACAAATCGTTCAGTTCCGGTGGAAGATTGTAAACTCTAACTGGAACATAATCGAGCACAGAGTTGAATGGAGTAAGGACCAATCCCCCCGCCGCCACGGCTAACCTTGATGAGGCCCTACCCTTCCGTGTCAAGTAGTTATGTTGTCACGGAGTGCTGTGAAACAACTACGAGCAGGATGATCTTACTTCCGCGTGTAAAGTAACCCCCCCGTGTATCTAAATTATGTGTACTCAGTCATGCGTGTGTATCGGTCGGTGTCGCATCCTTCTTGGCTAGTGGAGTTCGTTGTTGGTTTGTTCTCTGGCGGCGGCATACTCTGCCAGCATCATGATGTCTGTAGAGTCACTGCAGAATATCCCTTGTCGGGGTACCGTTCGTTTCAGTTTCGACAAGAGGGCGTGTCATGTTCAACCGGGCCCTCTAGAAATTCACGATTCGTTGGTTGATAGGATTCGAGCTACACCTGATCAGGTAGATAGTGTTTATTTTGAATCTATTTTGCACACCGTTCGTTTCAGTTTCGACAAGAGACCGCGTCATGTTCAACCGGGCCCTCTAAAAATTCACGATTGGTTGGTTGATACGATTGGAGTTACATCTGATAGGCAGATACTGTTTATTTTGATTCTGTTTTGTATGCTCTTTTGTGAGCTTTAAAGATCCCTTTGCAAATAGATCGACTTCTTTCTCGTGTTGGTTCTCAGGCGATGTTTACACATCGTGATGGTTAGGTTAGTACTGTCGTTGTTGCAAATGATGCGATCAAGTATATTCCAGTTAGAGCTTACAATCTTCCATCCGAAGTGGACGATTTATTCGATAAAGCGGTGTTGAGTCGTTCTGCATATCTGGCAGGAAAGCTGTTCTGCTCAACATCGCTTGCAATGTTGTAGTGGTATCCGAACCGTAGATATGTGTGTTCAAAACAATAGTCCTTCATATTTGAATGTCTGTTGTTACCGTATTCATGTTACGTATGGAGGCCAGGAGGGAACCTGCTTCCTTTCTCATGGAAGTGGCCATATCCGTGCCGAGTTGCTCTTCGTTGAAACATCTGTTCCGGTGGGTTCCGATGATTTAACGGAGACATTGTCTGTTGTTCTGCCCTTACAGTGTTCCAGTACAATGCCCTCCATTCCTCAACCTGATACGATGCAGCAACAGGATACTGTAGCTTCTGTTTCGGGTAGTCAGATGATGAAAACAGCTTCAGACGCTGCATTGTCTGTCTCTTCTTTATCTGATGTTGATGTGCATCGACTCCGGTTGTGTTTCTCGCTTTCAGCTGAATGGAGTGGCCCCTACCCCACCCACGTTAACCCCCATCCCCCTACACCGTAACTTACATTGATGAGGCTGTACCCTTCCGCGTCAAGAAGTTACGTTGTCACGGAGTTGTGTGCAACATCTTTTTCAACTTGAGCGGGCAGCGCCGCGCCGAAAAAAACAAAGCACAGAATCTGCACCTTCCGGTGGAGAGGGTTCGAGTCCTGTACCTTCGTCTCTCCCGTCTGCCGGTGTTGTGGAGTGCCGGACGTGATGCGTAAATTCTTTTCGAGTTCTGCTTTGATGTCTTACATGTGTTGAGTAATGCAGGGGTAAATCTTTCTTACCCTAAATGTTAGTAGGATAAGCTCTCCATTACGGTTAGCTGCGTTACGACAGTTTATTTATAATTCCCAAGCTGATGTGTTTGGTATGTTTTGCATCTGGATATTCTGTGTTGTTTAATGTTGCGCCGTAAACTACTACTGCCATCGCCATGCTTTATAGTTCCGTTCACAGACTTTGAATCTATGGACAACGGTAGGGGACTAGAGCGTCGTTTTCATGATCTCGCCTAACTTCTTCTTTGTGCTCCATTTTAATCTGGTCATACATATGACCGCTCGTGCTTTTATTAGGAAGATGCCACTTACACAAATAAAAAAACGTTTTGAATCAACCCGGTTACGAGAGTTCCGGCACCTGTACAGATAACTGGAATAGGAATCAACATAAACATCATTTCTGCACTTTTTATTGCTCATGAAAACCACACATTGCATGTTGTACCACCATGCAGCGAAACCTTCAGAGGTAGTGGGCCACATTGCTGTACATACCGGTACCTCTAATACGCAGTAGCACATCCTCTTGCATTGATGCATGCCTGTATTCATCGTGGCATACTGTCCACAAGTTCATCAAGGCACTGTTGGTCCCGATCGCCCCACTCCGCAACGACGATTCAGCTTAGATCCCTCAGAGTGGTTAGTGGGTCACGTCGTCCACAAACAGCCTTTTCAACCTATCCCAGGCATGTTCGATAGGGTTTATGTCTGGAGAACATGCAGGCTGATCTAGCCCAATGATGTCGTTATCACAAGATATGCATGATGGGGACGCGAATTGTCGTCCATGAAGACGAATGCCTCGCCAATATGCTGCCGATATGGTTGCACTCTCAGTCAGAGGATGGCATTCACGTATCGTACAGCCGTTACGGCGCCTTCCATGACCACCAGCGGCGTACGTCTGCCCCACATAATGCCACCCCAAAATAGCAGGGAATCTTCACCTTGCTTAACTCGCGGGACAGTGTGTCTAAAGCGTTCAGCCTGACTGGGTTGCCTTCAAACACGACTCTGACGATTGTCTGATTTGAGGCATATGCGACTCTCATCGGTGAAGAGAACGTGAATCCAGTCTTGAGCGGCCCATTCGGCAAGTATTTTGGCCCATCTGTACCACGCTGCAAAGATGGACCTCACCTCGGAAGTCGGGTGTGAAGTCGCGTATCGTGCAGCAAATTGTGCACAGTTTGAGTCGTAACACGACGTCCTGTGTCTGCACGAAAAGCCTTATTCAACATGGTGGCGTTGTTGTCAGGGCTCCTCCGAGCCATAATCCGTAGGTAGCGGTCATCCACTTGGGCGTCCTGAACGAGGCATGTCATCTACAATTCCTGTTTCTCTGTATCTCCTCCAAGTGCTTTGTTTCACTCCGAGACGCCTGGACAATTCGTTGAGAGTCCTTCTTGGGACAGAGGAACAATGCAGACGCAATTGAACCGCGGTATTGGCCGTCTAGGCATGGTTGAACTGCAGACAACACGAGCTGTGTACCCCCTTCCTGGTGGAATGACTGGAACTGTTCGGCTGTCGGACCTCCTCAGTGTGGGGCAGGCAATCCTTTCTCTAGTGCATTATCCCTGAACTATGGAATGGTGGATTGCCATAACCAGACCTCGACTTCACAATGTATTCATGTCTTTTACAGCTGGTAAAGCGGCTGAAATGAGGAGGACTCGTGAAAACGATACTCTTGCTACACAGAAGACTACAATTAGATGGTCTTCATTTGCGTTTGCAGCGACGTTCGGTTCTGTAGGATGAGCGGGCTCTCCGGAATCACCTAATTCAGTTTCGAACACTATCTCAAAAGACATTCTATAGATCGACGTGAGTAGCCATGCCAACCTGACACAATGCATGAACTTCCCCGGTATTTTTCCGGTCTTTACCCTGGTGTGGCATCAGACAGTAATCCGCCTGCTGATTTTACTTCCCTTGTTTTCAGTGTTGTTACGCCTGGTCTCCATGAGGGTATTTTGGCAGCTTTCCAACTTGATGATTTAGCCGGCCGCTGTAGCCGAGCGGTTCTAGGCGCTTCAGTACGCAACCGTGCTGCTGCTACGGTCGCATGTTCGAATCCTGCCTCGGCATGCATATGAGTTATGTCCTTAGGTTAGTTAGGTTTAAGTAGTTCTAAGTCTAGGGGACATGACCTCATATGTTGAGTCGCATAGTGCTTAGAGCCATTTGAACCGTTTGAGGATATGTATAGCATTGAAGTTTGCTCTCCTTCCCATGAATCACCGGGTTTGAATGGGCTTCAGAAAGAATTTCTTGTTTGGTTTTGGCCTCTGGCGCGAGATACGACAACATCTATGATGAATGAAGTGGTGCAAGGGGTACAAATCTCAGCTTCTTTTAAGGTCGGAAAAATTGCTTCTATTCCTGAAAAGACGAGACGTCTGTCCTTGCATGAGGCTCAACCGATAACGCTCCTCAGATTAGATTATAAAACAGTAGCACGGGCGTTAAATACCAGTTCTTCGGTTTTCCTTGCTGCCATTGCCGCGCGTTATCAAAGTCGTCTCGGGTCGTACTCTACTGACTCCCGTTTATGAATGTCGTAATACCATCTTGATTGCATCTGGTGTTCCATTGTCGGGTGTTTAACTTTTATTGATTTTAATCGTTTGACCGAGTTATTCACGATTTTCTGTTGCGAGTGTTGACAGCTGTTTGTTTTAATGATGCCTCAGGACAAAACTGGTATTCAGGCGTCTATTGACGTGAATGGTCATCTTTCTCCTCCCTCCTCCCCCCCCCCCCCCCCCGCCGTAGAACTATGTCGAGGTGTACTGGAGGGGAGCCCCCTACCTATGTCGCTATTTCTGTAACTTTATTGCAGTCGTAGCTGTTTAATTGGGTGGCTGGTCGTTAGTGGGATAAAGGGTCATCGTTCGCGTGTATGCCGATGACATTATGGTACTTCTGAGTACTGATGACGACATACCGATGTTCAAGAACATTTTGGATGCATTTTGCCCTCTTACGGGAGCAGAGATTAACGAACGGATGTATCGGATACTCAGCTTGCAGAGATTTGACGTGACGCGGTTGAGATTCCAGCCAGCGATTGTTGAATGTTATTATTGATCGCTATCCGATGAAGATGGCTGATTAAATTGAAAGTCCCTCACAGACAGGATTCAAGGAGCGATCCATGAACACAAGCGTTGCTCCCTCCCGCTACTTAATAAGGTTCGCATCTTCAAAACTTATGTGTTAAGTAAAGCCTGTTTTGTCGTCCAAATTTTTTCCCTTCCTTTGATGATGTTCCGAAAATTACAACGATTACCGGGCAAGTTTATATGGTGAAGCTATTTTTCGGTTGCGCTATGAGGTTATGGCGAGACCCCTGCTGACCGAAGGTGTGAGCCTCCCTAATGTTCAGGCCAAGGCTTCTGCTTTATTTCTTCGACGCACCTTTTCGAAGGTGTCTTCGCGTCCCTCAATAACTAAGAGCTCTGTCTCCGACCTGCGAGATTAAACCCTTCACTAGATGTTGGTATGTTAAATAATAAATAGTGAGACAGACCGACGCATTCGTTGCAATGAAAACGACACGTAATGCCATCGAATGGTCACCTGCGGACGTAAACACGGGAGTTGGATGCGCTGACAATTGTCCTTTCATACCAGGATGACGGAATCAGTAGTCTCCAGTGGGATTCTCCTGCGACCCGATTCATCTTTATTTCCCAGAATGAAGAACAATACAGTTTTGTGACTTGTCGGGCATTATGTTCATTACGAGGTGGGGAGCGAGTGTGAAACAGACCCTTGTGCCTTTTACCACTATATGGACACGGCCTATTTGACATGGCAAAACATGTCACACTATCGTGTGCTTTTTGCGAATATGTTATTCAAACGCCCGTTAAATTACGCAGGCTAACAGGTAATTAGGGTTGTGAAAAGGGCTAAGGGAGTTGCGGTCTGATTCATTTCACTATTGTAATTTTCTATCATTTAGTTCACTAATACACTTTTGCAAGGATTAAATTTGCTTCGCGGCTGAAGGCCTCCAAATAGATGCTTTACAATAAGTTGAATTTTGAAGAAACATGACAAACAGTTAAATTTTAGAGATAAGGTAAGTCGTATACATATATGTGGTCAGCATGCGGAGTGGCTGAAGGCCGCCGGATTAAATCTTCAAAATTCCAAATATACTATGATGATCCTTCCCCATGAACCATGGACCCTGCCGTTGGTGGGGAGGCAGGGGGTATCTGTTGAGAGGCCAGACAAACGTGTGATTCCTGAAGAGGGGCAGCAGCCTTTTCGGTAGTTGCAGGGGCAACAGTCTGGATGATTGACTGATCTGGCCTTGTAACATTAACCAAAACGTCCTTGCTGTGCTGGTACTGTGAACGGCTGAAAGCAAGGGGAAACTACGGCCGTAATTTTTCCCGAGGACATGCAGCTTTACTGTATGATTAAATAATGATGGCGTCCTCTTGGGTAAAATATTCCGGAGCTAAAATAGTCCCCCATTCAGATCTCCGGGCGGGGACTACTCAAGAGGATGTCGTTATCAGGAGAAAGAAAACTGGCATTCTACGGATCGGAGCGTGGAATGTCAGATCACTTAATCGGGCAGGTAGGTTAGAAAATTTAAAAAGGGAAATGGATAGGTTAAAGTTAGATATAGTGGGAATTAGTGAAGTTCGGTGGCAGGAGGAACAAGACTTTTGGTCAGGTGAATACAGGGTTATTAATACCAAATCAAATAGGGGTAATGCATGAGTAGGTCTAATAATGAATAAAAAAATAGGAATGCGGGTAAGCTACTACAAACAGCATAGTGAACGCATTATTGTGGCCAAGATAGACACGAAGCCCACGCCTACTACAGTAGTACAAGTTTATATGCCAACTAGCTCTGCAGATGATGAAGAAATTGATGAAATGTATGATGAGATAACAGAAATTATTCAGGTAGTGAAGGGAGACGAAAATTTAATAGTTATGGGTGACTGGAATTCGAGAGTAGGAAAAGGGAGAGAAGGAAACATAGTAGGTGAATATGGATTGGGGCTAAGAAATGAAAGAGGAAGCCGCCTGGTAGAGTTTGGCACAGAGCATAACTTAATCATAGCTAACACTTGGCTGAAGAATCATGAAAGAAGGTTGTATACATGGAAGAATCCTGGAGATACTAGAAGGTATCAGATAGATTATATAATGGTAAGACAGAGATTTAGGAACCAGGTTTTAAATTGTAAGACATTTTCAGGGGCAGATGTGGACTCTGACCACAATCTATTGGTCATGAAATGTAGATTAAAACTGAAGAAACTGCAAAAAGGTGGGAATTTAAGGAGATGGGACCTGGATAAACTTAAAGAACCAGAGGTTGTACAGAGTTTCAGGGAGAGCATAAGGGAACAATTGACAGGAATGGGGGAGAGAAGTACAGTAGAAGAAGAATGGGTAGCTCTGAGGGATGAAGTAGTGAAGGGAGCAGAGAATCAAGTAGGTAAAAAGACGAGGGCTATTAGAACTCCTTGGGTAACGGAAGAAATATTGAATATAATTGATGAATGGAGAAAATACAAAAATGCAGTAAATGAAGCAGGCAAAAAGGAATACAGTCGTCTCAAAAATGAGATCGACAGGAAGTGCAAAATGGCTAAGCAGGGATGGCTAGAGGACAAATGTAAAGATGTAGAGGCTTATCTCACTAGGGGTAAGATAGATAATGCCTACAGGAAAATTAAAGAGACCTTTGGAGAGAAGAGAACCACTTGTATGAATACCAAGAGCTCAGATGGAAACCCAGTTCTAAGCAAAGAACGGAAAGCATAAAGGTGGAAGGAGTATATAGAGGGTCTATACAAGGGCGATGTATTTGAGGACAGTATTATGGAAATAGAAGAGGATGTAGATGAAGATGAAATGGAAGATACGATACTGCGTGAAGAGGTCAACAGAGCATTGAAAGAGCTGAGTCGAAACAAGGCCCCGGGAGTAGACAACATTCCATTAAATCTACTGATGGCCTTGGGAGAGCCAGTCCTGACAAAACTCTACCATCTGGTGCGCAAGATGTATGGGACAGGCGAAATACCTTCAGACTTCAAGAAGAATATAATAATTCCAATCCCAAAGAAAGCAGGTGTTGACAGATGTGAAAATTATCGAACTATCAGTTTAATAAGTCACAGCTGCAAAATACTAACGCGAATTCTTTACAGACGAATGGAAAACCTGGTAGAAGCCGACCTCGGGGAAGATCAGTTTGGATTCCGTAGAAATATTGGAACACGTGAGGCAATACTGACCTTACGACTTATCTTAGAAGAAAGATTAAGGAAAGGCAAACCTACGTTTCTTGCATTTGTAGACTTAGAGAAAGTTTTTGACAATGTTGACTGGAATACTCTCTTTCAAATTCTAAAGGTAGCAGGGGTAATATACAGGGAGCGAAAGGCTATTTACAATTTGTACAGAAACCAGATGGCAGTTATAAGAGTCGAGGGACATGAAAGGGAAGCAGTGGTTGGGAAGGGAGTAAGACAAGGTTATAGCCTCTCCCCGATGTTATTCAATCTGTATTGGGGAGCAAAATAACTGATGATGGTCGAAGTAGGGAAGATATAAAATGTAGACCGGCAATGGCGAGGAAAGCGTTTCTGAAGAAGAGAAATTTGTTAACATCGAGTATAGATTTAAGTGTCAGGAAGTCGTTTCTGAAATTATTTGTATGGAGTGTAGCCATGTATGGAATTAAAACATGGATGATAAATAGTTTGGGCAAGAAGAGATTAGAAGCTTTCGAAATGTGGTGCTACAGAAGAATGCTGAACATTAGATGGGAAGATCGCATAACTAATGAGGAGGTATTGAATAGAACTCGGGAGAAGAGGAGTTTGTGGTACAACTTGACTAGAAGAAGGGATCGGTTGGTAGGACATGTTCTGAGGCATTGAGGGATCACAAATTTAGCATTGGAGGGCAGCGTGGAGAGTAAAAATTGTAGAGGGAGACCAAGAGATGAATACACTAAGCAGATTCAGAAGTATGTGGGTTGCAGTAAGTACTGGGAGATGAAGAAGCTTGCACGGGATAGGGTAGCATGGAGAGCTGCATCAAACGAGTCTGGGTTTGGAGGGTTGGGTTGTTTGTGGGTTAGGGACATGCAAGTTGCGTAAGTGACATCGACTGGTTTTCAGTCGTTTCAGGAGAACTGCATAGTGAAACAAACATGCGAATCCAAAATCTGTGGTTTTCACTTTTGTAAACATAAAGTGAAAGGCACATGGGACGCAGCATTACTTCGTTTATATAAAGCAAGTTTTACATCAGCACAGATTATGACTCACCTTTTAGTTTTTTTGCCTCTCTTGAGTCAAGTGTAGATGTGAGCACTATTCTCTGCGAGTTAGAGTGAAAGATAATATTTGTTTGGACACTTTAAAACTGTACAGAGGACTTAGGCCTTTTGAAGTTAATAAAGACGTGGGCACTATCTTCTTGAAGGTGATGCAGAATTTTTTTGTCGTTGAATACGCAAGATTTCGAAAAATACAACTGGCAGTGATTTACTCAGCTTTGAAGTAGTCTAATAAACATGACCGGTAAGGAAAAGATAAGTACATAGCCATCTGGTTGTGATGTGAGACAATTTGAAATAATTAAATATTGTAAAGCAATACATTCCTTGCGATCGTTTGACATCTGCATAGCGAAAAAACAAGTGAATCCAAAATATGTGGTGCTTCATTTTTTTATGCTTTAAGTAAAACGTTTTCTGAAAAACTACGTCAGCAGCTTTGCTTCGATTACGTACAATTTTCAGCTTTTTGCTTTCCTTGATTCAAACCTAGATGTGTACGCGATTCTTTGCGTAGCACGGCGCAGAAGTCCGTGATGTACAGTTAACGACAAATAACAGCGGCTGTGACAGTCAGCAATGCATCCCAGTGCATACTAAGTTTCACAAGAGGAGTGTGCTGCAACAGAAGTTAAATATGTAGGAGATGCGGATTTATCTATTTTTTATCTTGTTCCTGCCACGTCAGCTAGCCTCCGATGCTTGCTGAGTCACTCAAGCACACACACATAGGCATCCATCTTTCGAATACAATGTTTACATTGGTTATAAACATATTACTTACATCACGACGTGCTCCCATCACAATCGTGAACTGTCACTCCAAACGTCTTCTATATGTATTACGTAACATTAATGGCTCTGGCTCTGAGCCATATGGGTCATCAGTCCCCTAGAACTTAGAACTACTTAATACTAACTAACCTAAAGACATCACACACTTCCATGCGCGAGGCAGGATTCGAACCTGCGACCGTAGCAGTCGCGCCGTTCCGAAGCGCCTGAAACCGCTCGGCCACTGCGACCGGCCTAACATTAATGCCTCCACACAACTTTCCTACCGCGCGTGTCTTACTTGCACCGTGTAATGTATATGAAAGTGATGAATATTAATTTACGTAACATTGCTCTGTGAATGCTGTTCGCGGCTCCTAAACAAAATACGCAGTAGGACTTGATGCAACCTGTGCAAAGCAAGGCCGGGTCGCTCGGAAATCGTTAGGAAACTCAACATTCCGAGATCCGCAGAGTCAAGAGTGTGCCGAAAATATCAGATTTCATGCATCAGCTCTCACCACGGACCACGTAGTGGTTGATGACCTCTATTTAACGACGAGAGCAAAGGCGTTCGTGTAGAGATAGTGCTAACCGACCAGCTACGCTGCATTAAATAAACGCCGAAATCAATTAAGGACGTACTGGAAGGTATTCGTTTGGACAGTGCGCCGAAATTTGGCGTTAATAGTATGTGGTTGCAGATGACCGACGAGAGTGCCTTTGCTAACTGCACGACATCGTCTGCAGCGCCTCTCCTGTACTCGTGACCATATCGGTTGGACCCTAGACGACTGGAAAACCGTGGCCGGCTCAGATGAGTATCGATTTCACTTGGTAAGGTTTCAGTGTGGCGCAGACCATATGAAGGTATGTACCAAAATTGTCAACAAGGCACTGTGCAAGCTGTTGGTGCCTCTAGAATAGTGTGGGCTGTGTTCACATGGAATGGACTATGTCATCTGATCCAGCTGGACCAGTTGTCTACTGGAAGTAGTTGGTCTGGATTTCTTGACACTTTTCCTTGGGTCCTTGTGGTACTCTTTTTCTTCTTCTATCTTTTCTGTTTCGCAGCATTCTCTTTCGTTTCTCGGCTACAACATTACTTTTATAAGGACATCTGGACAACAGCGCATACAACCACTCTTTCCATCATGTGATCCTGTGTCTGGCCTCATATACGGGATCCGATTGTGGAGCATTTCCCGAGCGGTTCATACATGATGATATCGGACGTGGATCTTTTATTTGGCATCCGATTACTGTACGTATCTGGTTGCGGTGCAGGGTTCGTATTGCTGCTAGATAGCTCGCGCTGCTGACCATAAGTTTAGCTAAAATAGTTGCAACCTCAATGTTGAATGTCGTAGGAGGCCTTGAATTGGGTAGCGGGGTGTCAGTTATTTATGTTGAAGCAGTATCTTCTTTAGAGAAACTGTGTTCATTGAGTGATTCGGTGTCATATTTTCGAAACCCTTTCACAGGAACGGGTTGACCAATGTCTTCAAAAAATCATCCCCGAAAAGACATTTCAACAGAATTAGCTCACCACTCGCCCAGGGTTGTCCTGAAAAATGTTCAAATGGCTCTAAGCACTATGGGACTTAACATCTGAGGTCATCAGTCCCCTTAAACAGAACTAACCTGAGAACATCACACACATCCATGCACGAGGCAGGATTCGAACCTGCGACCGTAGCAGGAGCGCGTTTCCGGACTGAAACGCCTAGAACCGCTCGGCCACAGCGGCCGACGATTGTTCTGAAGGATCGTTTAATAATGTCGACGTAGAACACGTTGAGGGGGTCCACAGGAGTTTGTGGATGCAGTGAGGTGGTAGACACACCATAGATGTAGTTAGTCGTGGCCATTTGGCCATATTCAATGTTTTGGACAGGGGTGGAACGCTCGTCCAGTGTCAGTAACACCTGACGACTTTCAGTGGATTTTGCATGCAAGAGAAATGCTTAAACTACTCAACGAACAACTGACATTTCTCTATCCTGAAGGATGGTAAGAAAACGCTGTTCCACAATGGATTCCACCCTTCAGTTCAGGTTTCATCTAAATACGTGAAAATATGATGAAAGAAGGGATGATGGTGGACACAGCTGATGTTCATCCCACAAAAGAAGATAAAATTCTGTCTCAGGCAATTTAAGATACCCAAGGTCTTAGAGCGGATTGTAGTGAGTTCACTTTCATCTTCGCTGAAAATATGACTGATTGGGTACTTGTGTTTGGCCATGTCCTTGATCAGTACGTCATTTTTTCTGTCATCTTTTTAAATCCACTTGCTCTTGTAGAACAAGTGAATTCATGTGATCTCTGCCTTAACGTTGGAAACTTTTTTTCTGGAAACTAGTAATACATTCATTTCCAGTCAATCTTGCCCCTTTCTTAAAAATATGAGAAAGATTGTTCCTTTCAGCCATTTCAAATGCTGCACACCGTAGATCCTTTACAGTCAAAAGGAAAAAAATTGTCTCTGATAGAAATGGTCGCACGTTTCCTTTTGTTATTCTGAGGCAAAAACGGACTGGTGCACTGGATTCATGTGGCAGTAGCTAGTTGATTTTTCTGCAAAACTCTCTTCATTGTATTTATTTGAACTCGACAGGGGCCGAGATTGCTGCAGCAGGTTTGAAACTCATGCCGTACTACATTTCCTGTATTTCTCTCTCCATTTCGCACGGATCTTACATGCCTGTCACCCTCGTCGTTGTGTGCGTGCACCATAGGTGTATGGAAAAAATATATCATTTTACTATTTAGTAACAATTAATTTTATTAGGTTATTATTATAGATTTTGTTAATTATTATTATTTTAATTATCATTGTTTATCACAGCTGTAAATAACAGTAAAAACCGAAGGAAAAATGTTAGTTTATTTCGGGGATACCGACTACAGCGACGGGCATATTGGCCTTTGGATGGCCATTGTACGCGTCTAGATGCCATTCCATAAAAAATGTTGTTGACTGTCAATAGCCCTCGATGGGAGATTCATCGACATGGGAATTTCCGCTAAGTAGTCACCTTTTGAGCGGAATTATGTTGGCGAAGCCTTACTTGTTACGTAAATTTGTAATAATTACGTGAAGTGAGTGTCTCCAAATCATACAACTACGACAAAAATCGATGTCCTATGTCCTATTGATGAGTATGTGTAACTGATGAGCGTGTCGAGTGACATGTTGATGCAGTTTCTGCACGATGGCAGCACTGTACGGTCTCAAAAATTCAACCGTCTGCACGCCCGCACTGGCTATTGTTTCTACGCTTCCCGTAGCTGAGGGCCTGAAGGTCCTAACCTTATTTCTGATAAATAATGTCCTGAATAATGTCTGGGGATGAAAAATGTTTGTGTGTGACAAGGAAGTTTGAAGAAAGAAAAATTCATCAAAGGAGCAGCATAATCGAAAGTCATCTAACGTGCGAGCGTGACAGCAAACATGAACTGGATGTACCAGTACACAAGTCAGACAGGAATACACAGGTGGGATTCGAAATAGTTCCACTGACTTGGTCTGCTGAAACTGTGTCTAATCTTCAAAGGCAGACAGCTTGCGCGAAGGAAGAGGTAACTTTCCTGAAACATTTATTACGCTGATTTGGAATAGAAGAAAGAAGTCTCACGGCGTAGTCTAACGAGTTATTACTAAACTCGTACACAGGCCACTCACACTAACGTGAGAACTCACTGTCTCCGACGTTAACTTGCAATAACCACTCACAGACGGCAGATGGCAGCACTAGCAGTGGAGGGCATATAAAGCGTGTGGGAGGAACGCGCAAAACAGTGTGTCGTTGTTGTAATGCGGAAATGGAACGATTTGTCTGACGTCCAATCGGGTATTATCGTTGTCTTTCGTGCAATGGGTGGAAACATTTCCCAAACGGCTAAGTCCATAAAATGTTCGCGTGCCACCGTGGATAAACTATACCATGCATGGCAAAATGCCGCTAACTAAAAACGGCGTCGAGGCATGTGTGGTACAGCAGGGGCCGTTGGTAGCAGCGGTGAACGACGGCTGCAGAGCTGTCTACAGGCGAATTTACGTGCAAATTTTGAGCAACGTTCAGCGAAGGGTGATGCGTGTGGACCTCTGTAGCAAGCGCCCTGTTGATGCTGACTGAAGATCACCGGCGAGGAACGCAAATGGGAAGGGTCCAGGCCGGTACAGGTAGCGTTGGTCTGGGGAATGTTTTCGTGGCATTTCCTCGGTGATCTCGTCTTCCTGGAAGCCATAGTGGAGCAACGCAAGCATACATACACTATTGGTCATTAAAATTGGTACACCACGAAGATAACGTGTTACAGACGCGAAATTTAACCGACAGGAAGAAGACGCGGTGATATGCAAATGATTAGCTTTTCAGAGCATTCACACAAGGTTGGCGCCCATGACGACACCTACAACGTGCTCACATGAGGAAAGTTTCCAACCGATTTCTCATACACAAACAGCAGTTGACTGGCGTTGCCTGGTGAAACGTTGTTGTGATGCCTCGTGTAAGGAGGAGAAATGCGTACCATCACATTTCCGACTTTGATAAAGGTCCGATTGTAGCCTATCGCAATTGCGGTTTATCGTATCTCGACATTGCTGCTCGCGTTGGTCGAGATCCAATGACTGTTCGTAGAATATGGAATCAGTGGGTTCAGGAAGGTAATACGGAACGTCTTGCTGCATCCCAACGGCCTCGTATCACTAGCAGTCGACATGACAGGCATCTCATCCGCACGGATGTAACGGAGCGTGCAGCCACGTCTCGACCCCTGAGTCAACAGATGGCGACGTTTGCAAGACAACAACCATGTGCACGAACAGTTCGACGGCGTTTGCAGCAGCATGGACTATCAGCTCGGAGACCATGGCTGCGGTTACCCTTGACTCTGCATCACAGACAATAGCGGCTGCGACGGTGTACTCAACGACGAACCTGGATGCACGAATGGCTAAACGTCACTTTTCGGATGAATCCAGTTTCTGTTTACAGCATCACGATGGTCGCATCCTTGTTTGGCGACATCGCGGTGAACGCACATTGGAAGCGTGTATTCGTCATCGCCATACTGCCGCATCACCCAGCGTGGTGATATGGGGTGCCATTGGTTACACGTCTCGGTCACCTCTTGTTCGCATTGACGGCACTTTGAACAGTGGTCGTTACATTGCAGATGTGTTCACATTTCAGATGTGTTACGACCCGTGGCTCTACCCGTCATTCGATCCCTGCGAAACCCTACACTTCAGCATGATAATGCACGACATCATGTTGCATGTCCTGTACGGGCCTTTCTGTATACAGAGAACGTTCGACTGCTGCCCTGGCCAGCACATTCTCCAGATCTCTCACAAATTGAAAATATCTGGTCAGTGGTGGTCGAGCAATTCGCTCGTCACAATACGCCAGTCACTACTCTTGATGAACTGTGGTATTGTGCTGAAGCTGCATGGACAGCTGTACCTAAACACGCCATCCAAGCTCTGTTTTACTCTATGTCCAGACGTATAAAGGCATTTATTACGGCCAGAGGTGGTTGTTCTGGGTACTGATTTCTCAGGATCTATGCATCCAAATTGCGTGAAACTGTTATCACATGTCAGTTCTAGTACAATATATTTGTCCAATGCATACCCGTTTATCATCTGCATTTCTTCTTCGTGTAGCAATTTTAATGGCTAGTAGTGTATATTCCTGGGGACCATGTCCACCCCTAGATGTCTTTTTTTCCTCGGCACGATGGCATATGCCATCAGGACAATTCAGCGTGTCACACAGCTCGCAATGCAGTTGCGTAGTTCGTAGAGCACAAGGATGCCTTTATCTAGGTAGTCCTGTAGCCATCAAACTCCCCAGATTTAAACACAGTCGAGAATCAGTGAGAACACCTCGATACGGGTCATCGCGTCATGGATCTTCAATCGAGAAACCTAATGCAGATGGAATAACTGTAGTCGCCATGGCTCCAAATACCTGTCGGTAACTTCCAGAACCTTATTGACTCACTTCCTGCAAGTCTCGCAGCTCTCAACGCTACAAAAACTGGTTATTCGTGCTTAATGTGACCGGACAGTGTGTATTTAGTTACGTAATACTGTTCTAGGTGCAAGACGAGGGAGCAGTGTGGGCGTTTTCACCGCGCAGATACACGTGGAGTTCCGTTTGAATTAATAAAGTTCTACCCGTCTCACCAAAGACCTTCAATAACTGAAAGTAAGATCACTTTTTCTCTGCGCTTAATGAGCCGCTACCTTGCAGATGTTGACAGGACAGCGCAGCAAAACAGTATTACATAAGCTCCAGATGCCAGACCACACTTAACAAGGGAAAGACTGAATGAGTATTACTTCGTTCAGTACAGCATGGGTTCTTGTATAACGAGCAATTTTACAGACGTTAAAAGCCACTGAATTTCTTTTTAAATTATGCTAATATCTTACAGACATCGATTAGAGCTGGAACTGAGTCGCTAATAGGTCCATTTTGAAGCAGAGAACGTAATGTATGCCGCAAAAAGAAGTGGAACGACTTAATAATATGGATCAGGAAAATATCGCACCAAAACACATGCTCTACTTTAATGTGTTCCGAGATACCGATGCTCAAAACTGTCAGAACTAGGAAGGATCAGTTTTGTTTTCTTTTGAAGGCCATGCTAAACGCACGTCAGACATCTGCAAAGCAACTGAGACCACATGAAAACCGTGTACAAAACTTTTAGCCACTATTGCTGCTATTTATTTTTCCACATAAACTGTAAGTATAGGTTTCTGCATACTCTCATTATCAGAATCACATTTGAAAATGCACGAAATGGGGAAAAAATCTTAAAATTGTTAAAGATTTTACTTTGTAAAGCATCTTAGAGGGTATGATAATAAAAAAAAATCCTATGACATATAAATTTCTTATTTCTTTTCTGTCGCAGTAACAATTCTGTATCCAACGGTATGACAAAGATATTTGAGCCACTGTTCACCCAATTTCAAGACATAGCAGCGAAAAGTACAACAAAATAAAGTTGTATAACAGCACTATTATTTTCATTCTTCTTATTTTGTTTTGCATAGGCCATCTAAGAACCATCACTTTCAGCTGTTGTGTTTGGAGTGGACGTAGATGTTCGCCCACTAGCTGTGCATCCCCTAGTCGCTGTTCGTTCCTCTCCTTTGTCCAGATACCATCCGTCTTCTTCCTTGGTCGTTTGTCCTCGGATTACATTTGCTTACGCATTCTCCTGACAGACATCCGACCTTCCAGGTCTCCTTCTGTAGCTACCCAGTTCCTGAGGATCTTGTATCACTTCCATCATCCATGATGCAAGAAGATAACAGGTCAACCAAAAGGAAGCATCATGCAGACACGTCCGTACAAGACTTGACGTCTCTTCCTAGCTACGTTCGTGGTTTTTATAGCATTTGTCGAGACCTTAACTTGGTCGTCTTTTACATTCCTTACCTTCCCTGACCGATCCCAGTATCTTCCTCATTATCTTTCTCTCCTGGATTTCAGGTATGTCTGTGAGACTCTCGCTGTTGAGTAGCAGACACACTGAAACATAAAGGGGTTCAGGGTGGATGACTATCTCGTAGCACTTCATGTATGTGCTACGGGAAATAGGTTTTTTGTTGGCTGCTCTCGGCCAGCTGTTATGCCCATTCCAGCATATTTCCTCGAGCTGATAATGCTATTCTGAACCTGTTGGTTTCATTATTACTCGTCACCTTGTTCATTATTATAAAAAAATCACACACGTCAACAAAACTCTCAATCGCTGATTTCATAAAGATTTTGCCAGGTTGTTCTCTTCTGGCATGTAATTCGTCGGGTGCCCATACATAAGATTTATATTATTTTTTAATTTATGGATAAAATGTAGTCTACGTCTTCCAAGGGTCTTCTCCTTTTAGGGTATTCTGTGCACTCTTGCTCGATTTTAGTTTCTTCCAGGACGAAGTGCTTGTCCAGCCCATGAAAGTCACCTGCCATTGATTTATAAATATTACGGCTGGCTCTCCATACAAATCGTAAAGTGCTTCTTAGCTTTCATCGTTCTGCTATGGTTATCACTGGATACCTTCAAATTACCAATTGAATTTTTTTTAGGGTCATCTCTTCTGATTATGTGAACATTGAAGCCCCACTAGCAAATGTTGGAATACCTTCAAATACCTTCAAATTACCAACTGAAATTTTTTTAGGATCATCTCTTCTGATTATGTGAACATTGAAGCCCCACTAGCAAATGTTGGAACTGGTATGGTATGATGTTTATAAAAGCGTATCTTTGAATTTCTGGAGATGTTTTTGTAATATGTCCATCTTAGTCTTTTCTGCGCCAATTTTTAAGTTATGTGATGCATTAGTTTGCTATGTCATGGCACATCTATATACGATAGTATGTTAAATCTAAGTTCTGGCTGTGTTACAAAGGGCTTCTCACTGAACCGTCATTTTCAGTTCAGAGCCGAAATCGAATATCAATTTCTTTGAATATCAGATCCAACAAATATCCCATTTTTCTGACAGACCAAAAACTCAACCCAGATTCCTTAAAGATTCTAAATAGTATGTATAAATCAGGTTCATCTCAAGAAAAGCTAGTTTTCTACGCATCTTAGTGCTTTAGATGTCTTATCTCCTCAACGCGTTGTCGTAAGACAATACACAGTGGCGGAGTAAAAGTCACAATACCAAAAAATAATTGATGTAGAATAACGAAATTTCGGAAATACAATCGTCTAGGTAAGTATTGTATTTAAGTGATTAACGTTGCAAGACGACAGGTTAATGTAAGCACGATACAAACCATTGAAAATGTGAAATGCTGGTACATTAATAACCGATATAACAGCCAGAATATTGAATGCAAGCATGCATTTGGCTGTACAGGTGCCAGATGCCAGTTTGTGGGATGGAAATCCGCGCCTGTTGCATTTTTTCGGTCAATATATGGACGGTTAATGCTGGTTGTGAATGGCACTGGATTTGGGGTCCGATACTGACCCGTATGTGATCGACTAGATACAGATGTGGTAATCGAGCAGGCCATGGAAACTTGTCGACAGTCTGTATAGCACGTTCGATTACAACAGCGGTATGTGGGCGAGCTTTAACCTTTTGGAAAACTCCCTCTGGGCTGCTGTTCATGAATGACATCACAGCAGGTGGAATCACAAGACTGACGTACAAATTTGCAGTCAGGCTGCGTGCTATAGTCACGTTAGTGCCCCTGCTGTCATATGAAATCGCAGCCCAGACCATATCTCAGGTCCAACATGTCTATCACGTATAGACAGGCTGGTTACAGGCCTTCAACTGGCCTCCTTCTAACCAACACACGGTCATCACTGGCGCCGGAGCAGAACCAGCTTTCATCAGAAAATACAAATGATCCCCACCCTGCCCTCTAATGAACTCTCACGTGACGCTAACGAAGTCGTAAACGGCGGTAGTTTGGGGTTAGTAGAATGCACGTTACTGGGCGCCTGGCTCGGATCTGTACTTGAAGTGACCGATTTGCAACAGTTGTGTCACTGCGGTGTCAACTGCTGCTCAGATTGCTGCTGCTCGCGTTGGTCTACATCCAATGACTGTTAGCAGAATATGGAATCGGTGGGTTCAGGAGGGTAAAACGGAACGCCAAGCTGGATCCCAACAGCCTCGTATCACTATCAGTTGAGATGACAGGCATCTTATCCGCATGGCTGTAACGGATCGTGCAGCCACGTCTCGATCCCTGAGTCAACAGATGGGGACGTTGCAAGACAACAACCATCTGTATGAAGAGTTCGACGACGTTTGCAGCAGCTTGGACTATCAGCTCGGAGACCATGGCTGCGGTTACCCTTGACGCTACATCACAGAAAGGATCGCCTGCGATGTTGTATTCAACGACGAACCTGGATGCACGAATAGCAAAACGTCACTTTTTCGGATGAATCCAGGTTCGGTTTACAGCATCATGATGGTCGCATCCATGTTTGGCGACATCGCGGTGAACGCACATTGGAAGCGTGTATTCGTCATCGCCATACTAGCGTATCACCCGGCGTGATGGTATGGGGTAGCATTGGTTACAAGTCTCGGTCACCTCTTGTTCGCATTGACGGCACTTTGAACAGTGGACGTTACATTTCAGATGTGTTACGACCCGTGGCTCTACCCTTCATTTGATCCCTGCGAAACGCTACATTTCAGCGGGATAATGCACGACCGCATGTTGCAGGTCCTGTACGGGCCTTTCTGCATACAGAAAATGTTCGACTGCTGCCCTGGCCAGCACATTCTTCAGATCCCTCACGAATTGAAAACGTCTGCTCAATGGTGGCCGAGCAACTGGCTCGTCACAATACGCCACTCACTACTCTTGATGAACTGTGGTATCGTGTTGAAGCTACACGGACTGCTGTACCTGTGCACGCCATCCAAGCTCTGTTTGACTCAGTGCCCAGGCGTATCAGGGTCGTTATTACGGTCAGAGGTGGTTGTTCTCGGTACTGATTTCTCAGGATCTATACACCCAAATTGCGTGAAAATGTAATCACATGTCAGTTATAGTATAATATATTTTCTCAAAGAGTACCCGTTTATCATCTGCATTTCTTCTTGGTGTAGCGATTTTAATGGCCAGTCGTTTATTTCAAGAAAATCGAAGAAGGAACATCCGGCTTCTTGTAACCTTAATACGGTTCAAAGGCTCTGAGCACTATGGGACTTAACATCTATGGTCATCAGTCCCCTAGAACTTAGAACTACTTAAACCTAACTAACCTAAGGACATCACACAGCACCCAGTCATCACGCGGCAGAGAAAATCCCTGACCCCGCCGGGAATCGAACCCGGGAACCCGGGCGTGGGAAGCGAGAACGCGTAATCTTAATACGGAATCTCGTTCAAATTTACTGACGTGTTGATAATGACGTCTTTGTCACCTTTAAGGCACTCTTAAGTAATATCAACTCACCACGTCGAGCCTCGAAGGTAACTAACGCTAATGTGCGTTACAGCGTGTATTTAAAGCAATTATCATTCTCATAGAGATGCTAGTGGCGGCACACTTATGCATCTGCGATGAAATCTGAATATTGATCATACTTCAGATGTGCAAACAGGCATTTCAACTTTCATTTATGTCGCACAACTCCTTCTCAGTGCTGCGATTTTTTTCCGTCAGTGTAATTTTTTTAGTGCATTAAGTGGTAAATATGCATACTGTGTTCCAAATGTGTTGCGAATCGAGTTAGCAGTAAAGAAGAAATAAATTAAAACATCATGCCTAACGCTGAAGTTCCTCTGCATGAACAACGAAAATGTAGACTATGATAAACATATTTCCTTTCATTATTTTGTGAGGGGCTTGAGCAAAGCATAATTGCAAAATGATTTGAAATTATTTTTGTTTGCTTGACGTCGCTAAACCCTTTAAATTTCAAATACTGGACAAACACACGGGGTATGGTAGAAATGTAACGATAGACTTCGACGGGTTGTAGAGGGTATCTTGAGGAGCAAATCGGGGATAGGGACCCGTGGCTGGAAATGTCATCCAACGACGCTCCAGTTCGTCGTACTTATAGGTGCCGGCGTCTGCCATTTGGCCATCCCTTCTGGAGCAATCGTGGTAGACTGTAGACCAACGTGTTGATGATTACTATGAGATCAGCGTTTAATGATTCGTCGGCAACGAAGTCCTTAGGGAAGGAGCACAAGCTGGTATGAAGGACGGATGGAGAAGGAAAGCGGACCCGTGTCCTTTTCGAAGGAACCATCTCGGCATTGGCTTTAAGCGATTTTGGGAAATCACGGAGAACCTAAATCAAGAAGGCCGGACGCGTGTTTGAGCCGTCGTCTTCCCGAATGCGAGTCCAGTGTGCTAACCACTTCTCCACACCTTTCAGTGTACGCGGAACGTCTTGCAATGTAGTTTGTTATTCAGTGATTGCCACGATCGACAGTGGAGAAGATGAAGCTAGCTGCTGCGTACAAAGGCATTGTCTCCTACGATTGTGATGCTCCGTTCCCTCTATAGATGACGGTTTCGAAACATGGGTTTCCATTAGCAGTTAATTTTTATCCTGGAGTTCGATGTATAGGGTCACCGAATAACGAACGTCATTGGGAGACGTTCCGCTTGTGGTCTGTCAGTGTAAAAACTCATGTTTACTGCAGAACGGGTGGCCTAATGCCAGGCGCCGGAGCCTATAACTTTGACGCTCTGCAGCGTCGTTAGATGATGTTTTCGGCAACGGGTTCCTATCATCGATTCGTTCCTCAAAACAGCCTCTATAACTCATCGAAACTTTTTGCACCATGAGTTAGCCTGTCTCAAGACATACACACAGTCTATAACTGTAATACTTGCGTTATCGTGTCAAGCCTCGAACGTATGATTACCTCTTAATGAGGAGATTATCACAGTTTTTCTAATCTGTGAATTCAGCCAGTAATTATGTGAAATATTGAATATCAAATCTTGTCTTACTTGGATAAGCACCTGCAACTATAACTAAAGGGCATCGTGTACGTGCGACCGGGCTGACCGTTTTAACCATAGAGATATAGATGTGCAATCTTCTTGCAGACTTACTTGAACCATTCCTAGAAACTGGGTGAGCCTTGGACAAACTGTCTCATAGCCGGCCGGTGTGGCCGTGCGGTTAAAGACGCTTCAGTCTGGAACCGCGTGACCGCTACGGTCGCAGGTTCGAATCCTGCCTCGGGCATGGATGTGTGTGATGTCCTTAGGTTAGTTAGGTTTAATTAGTTCTAAGTTCTAGGCGGCTGATGACCTCAGAAGTTAAGTCGCATAGTGCTCAGAGCCATTTGAACCATTTTAGGCTCAACATAGTACGTAACGAGATATTAGGATACGGTTTTTATTTGCGAGGTTCTTGCACACAAAGGAAGAGAGGCAAGTAGTTTGTCATGGTAGTTACCACACAAACTAACTTGTACAACCAGTGCCACCGAAATTTTAATCTAATGTAATTATTGACTGATTTAACTGCTGAGAACAAAAATTCTAAAACTGTGAAGACAGCTTTCAACAAATGCCAAGTTTGGGATGAAGTGTACTACATGCTCGTTAATACAAATGATAAGTATTTCAGCCCCACAGTATATGCTAGGTCGGTATAGTGAGCGCCCTTTCATTCAGTATACAGGCTTATTAAGCTGTCCCCTACCGATGTCATTTTAGGCAACCCGCAGTTTTATATCTCGTCTTCAAAAAACATACGCGAGATTTTCGTATTCTCTCGCTTGCTACGGGCAAATCATTAGCTCTACCGCAAAAAAAAAATGGATAGTACCATTTGTATGAAATTTATTGTAGTTAAACTTTGTACTGGGATACGTTTTCGCTGGACGAAATGGTTTTCGGATTTTTTGAGAAAAAACGATAAAAGTGACCTTCAAACAGACCTCCACCCGCATACTCATTCCTCATCAGACAGGATTTCTAGCATGTTGTTCGTGGCACAGCCTCATATCACAGAACAGAAATTTCCCATTACACGAACTGTTGCTGATGGTTCAAATGGCTCCGAGCACTATGGGACTTAACATCTGTCATCAGTCCCCTAGTCTTAGAACTGGTTAAACCTAAACAACCTAAGGACACCACACTCATCCATGCCCGAGGCAGGATTCGAACCTGCGATCGTAGTAGCCGCGTGATTCCGGCCTGAAGCGCTTAGAGCTGCTCGTCCACAGCGGCCGGCATTGTTGCTGATATTCGACCTTCTTTGGCCTCTCTTGACTGGGCTGTTACGCCAGCAGTACAGTCAGCTATTTCGTTTACATCACTAATTTAAAAGTGCCCGTGCAGATAATGAAGAAGAAATTATTTTCTAAGTTTCACACTAAAACTAATTATGTTTACAATTAGATCCGAACGTAACCTTTACAAGCACAGCAGTTTCGTAATCAGGAGGCCTGACGAATACGATGTGATCGTTTATTTCATGTCGTTAAAATCCATAAAATTGTTAGGTAAAATTTACACAGACATGTGTTTTGCTATTTGTATGTATTCGACTGAGCCGGTGGCGTAATAATGCCAGTCAATGATGACCAAACAAGGTCGAATGTGGGAAACGATTTGTGTAGTCGCAAATTTTTGTGTAGTGGTAGAAAGGAGTTGCATGAACAACACTAAAAATCTGACCAGTGGGAGCTGAGTGTGGGAGCGGTGGTGCGTTTGAAAGTCACTGGCACATTTTCCTCGAATAACTAGAAAACTACAGTTTCTAACGGAAACGTGTCAAAGTATAAAATTTAACTAAATTAAAATTGCTACAAAGAGTCCTGTTGCTATTTTCTGTGGGATTAAGAGCTTGGACATAGCAAGTGAGAGAATAGGAAAAGGACGGGTGTTGTTTTTAAAGGCCACATATAGCACTGCGGGTTGCATAAAATGACATTGGTAGGGGCAGTCGAGTCATCCTGTATGAGAGCAGATTACGCAGAGAGTTCCTCATTCAGAAATCAGATATCAGTGTGAGTTCTTTCTTAAAAGACTGCGTTGTGTGTCATGTGTCGCAAATTGACAGCAGTGGCAGAGTGACTTATGGAGACCGCTGACTATCGTTCAGCGACAATGCTGCTCATGTTGGTTGGCGTCCAACCGAATATGGAATTGATAAGTTGAGGAGGGCCGCGTTCAACGCTGCATAGGGTCTGAATGTCCACGCGAAACTGAAGTCCATGAGGACAGATATGCCCAACTTGTCCATGAGGATCGTATAGCCACGCCATGTGCGTTGAGCCCGCAAATGGGCTTGTCTGCAGAAAGACAAGTATCCATTTGCAAAGTGGGATGACGTTCTGGAGCACCATGAACTGTCAGCAACTGACTACCGGTAGGGGTCCTTTGTCGTGCCAGCACAGAGAATAGTACCAACAGTGATGCACTCGACGATCACGACGACTCTGGACGCAGGAGTAACATCATGTCAACTATTCTGCTAGGTATCACGGTATCACATTGGACGTTCTCGTGTATGGAAAGATCGAGGAGAACAAACATTGCTGAAATATATTCATCTTCATCACAGGGTTGACTCGTGCATGGTGTCACGCTGAATGGGTGCCACATGGAGCACAAATCAATCATTTCTGCATTGAACAGTTGGCAGTTTAAACAGTCGGCGTTACATTACAAGCATACTAACGTCGTTTGCTGTGATATGTCTTTCACATCGCCTTAATGTTATCTATCCACAATATACTGCAGAACCACGTATTGCTCAAGGACTCCTCACTTACATGAGTAAAGAGGACGTTCTCCAGATCCTTCACCAACTGAAGACATCTAGTCATGGTTTGTTGAGAAGCCCCTGAAACTGATGAGCTATGGGATAAAGTTGAAGCATCCTAGCAGAATTAGAACCGTTGTTGCTGTCAAATGTGCTATTTCTGTGAACTACATTTCTCATCATGTGTAGACACAAATCACATACAAAATTGGTCGTCTTACCTCCATACAATACTCTATAACTAAAATTCAGTTATCTGCTGTCGTCCCTGGTAGTGTAATTGTAATCGCCGGTAGTGAAGTACATTTAAAAGAAAATAACTATGCACCTTGAAGGAAGTGTCCAAATGGGACGGATATCAGCTGACGTGATGTACACATAAGGAATGATTACAGTCTCAGAAAAAAATTGATATTTTGTTCACGAGAAAGAGCTTCTCAGATTGAGCAAGTCAATAGCGTCTGTCCACCTCTGGCCCTTATGGAAGCAGTTATTCGGCTTGGCATTGACTGCCAGAATTGTTATCTGTCTTTCGGAGACTTATCGTGCCAAATTCTGTCCAATTGTCGCATTAGAGGAAGGAGACAAGAAGCAGAAACTCTTGCCGTGTGTGGTCGGGCATTATCCTGCTGAAATGTATGCCCAGGATGGCTTTCGATAAACGGCAACAAAACGGGAAGTAGAAAATCGTACCGCTGCGCTGTAAGTTACCGCCGATGATAACCTTTGGAAAGAAGTGTCACCCCCGACCATCACTCTTGATTATCCGATAGTACGGCGGGAGGCAGTCATGTTGGTACCCCATCGGTGTCTGGGGCGTCTCAGACACGTCTTCGATGGTCATCGGGATACAGTCAGAAGGACGGCTCATCACTAAAGACAGTTCTCCTCTAGTCAATGAGATTCTAGGTCGAATGTGCCCGAACCACTGTAAACGGCTGTGTTGGTCTACAGAAGTTAATGGTAGTCGGCACATGGACGCCGTGATCTCGTATCCCTCTTCTGTGAGCCGTCTATTAATGGTCTTTGTGAACTCAAGGTTACATGTCGAATCGATGATAATTGTGAGTCCGAGGCTGTGAGTGTCTCTCTGACGACTGCTCAGTCCTATCCTTCGGTCGTCTCTCTAATCAACCGCTTCCTCCTTGACGCTGTGTTCGACCATGATTCACCCAATAGTGCCAACGTTGTCGAATAGTGGCGTCGCACCTATTCAAATGTCGAGCCATTGGAAGATTACTCCAAACCGTCCTCTATGAGCCCAAATACATGTCCTCTCTCAAATTCCGACATCTGCATAACTTTTGATTAACTTCTCATGGCTGGGATTCACAGTCATATAATATTTCTCAAAAGACACCATAGTCGCCGTTGACTGTATAAAATATATATTGCTACTATTGTAATTTCGGCCTTTCGGCCATTTTCAAGTAAACCGCAAACGTTACATTCTGTCAGAATATAGAACTATCTCACAAGAGTACATGTCTCGTCAAAATGCAGCCTTTTGAATGTGAGAGTCCCAGAAGATCCGATTCAAATGTATGTGAAATCTTATGGGACTTAACTGCTAAGGTGATCAGTCCCTAAGCTTACACACCTCTTAACCTAAATTATCCTAAGGACAAACACAAACACCCATGCCCGACTCGAACCTCCGCCGGGACCAGCAGCACAGAACTTGACTGCAGCGCCCCAGACCGCTCGGCTAATCCCGCGCGGTGAACTGTCGATGTTACCATCGTTCTAATAATTATTCACGCATTCAAGTTCAGATGCACCTGAACTTGTGTGTGAGATAGATTTTTAGAACGATGGTAACATCGACAGTTCAGTATATATTTAACAACATATTACGATGTAATAAGTGTCGTACTCATCGGATCTTGTGGGACTCTCACAGTCAAGAGGCTGCATTTTGACGACGACATGTAGTCATGTCAGATAGTTTTATATTCTGACAGAATGTAACTTTTGCAGTTTATTTGAAAATGGACAAAGGCCGAAATTACAATAGTAACAATAAATATTTTATACAGTCAACGGCGACTATGATGTCTTTTGAGATCTGCATAACTGCTCACTCGCCTGTCTCCGATGCGTACTTACTGTCCAACTGAGTACAAGGAATGAAATTCGGAACGATTTTATGCAGCTCTGCCAACATGCCCCCTGTTTACTATGCTTCCCAGCTGCGCGGTGAAATCGTGTTGCAGCGTCACACGTTCGTCCACCAGCCGCCAGTTTTCAGTTTTGCATTTTCCGTCGATACCTGTATGAATATCAATTTAGGACCAATTTGCATAGCTCGAACGTGGTTTTCTTTTATAGTGTGTAATTTAATCACCGCTAGCACTTTTTTTTAAATTCATGAAAGAATGTTGGCAACTAGCTATCGTTCCTGCTGGTGAAATTGTAATCACTGGTAGCGAAGTATTTGATGTATACATGGCGGGAAATATAAAACTGGTCCCAGAAATATTTACAAGACTGACGCGGAAGTGACCCAAGTTAATGACAGGAGAACTACCCGTCACGGATGGCGGCGGGAACCGTTATCTCGATGCACAAATCGGTTGCTGTCACATACCTGCGTACGCACTTCTCTCGCATGCTCTGTCCTGAATACTTCACTGTGTCATTACGTTTGAGCGAGTGGGAGAAGCTGACGTGTTTACTGACCGGTTGAATGGTTCAGAGAATGGTGCTCACGTTAAAATGCATTTTCATTGTCGAGTGTTATGAGACTTACAGTTGTTGGGAAACGTATGTGTGTCGATTGATTTGGGGGAGGGGACCAAACAGCGGGGTCATCGGTCCCATCGGATAAGGGAAGGATGAGGAAGGAAGTCGGCGCTGCCCTTTCAGAAGAACTCTCCCGGAATTTGCGTGAAGCGATTTAGGGATATCAAAGAAAACCTAAACCAGTATGGCTGAACGAGGGTTTGAACCGTCGTCCTCTCGAAAGCGAGTCCTGTGTGCTAACCACTGCTCCCACCTCACTCGGCAGGAACGGTGTATGGAACTGTTTACACAAAAGTTTAAGATAGAAAGTGTTTTGGAAAAATACTCCAGCAAAGTCTGCAATGCAAGACTTGGTAGCAAAATAGTGCAAAGCGTGCTCTGTAGCGAATTAAAACAGCAACTATAGGAAAAAGATTTCGGTCACGAGAAAACACTTCTCAAATGAGGAAGAGCCTGGAAGAAAGTTCCACGATTTGTCTATGCAAAGAGATCGTCGTGTTGAAATATTATCTAAAAAGACCTGCATCCGCATCCTTACAAATTGATTGTAAGTGCCTAGATGAACTTCCACGTGTTGAGTTCCACCGGTAGGTAGCTCCTTATTGAAATGGAATCACGGCTTTTGGATCATCAGTAATCCGTTTCTTCAGACGAGACCTAGTTCAGCCTTTCAGGGTATGTGAACTTACAGAACAATTGTCAATAACCATCAGGAAATTCTCACCAGTACTTTGAAGAGCAGTTGCATAATTTCAAGATTGCTGTTTGGTGCACTGTGTCTGGAGTCTGCATCGTACCACGTTTCTTTCACAAAATTGCCAACGATAACCGGCATTTCCAGAAACTGTTTAATCACTTGGATATCACCTCACGGAATGGTGAAGAAAGAAGAATCAACGCCACGCACCACCTTAACAACCTTGTCACGAGTGACTGAGGTGTTCAATGAGGAGAGCATAATGAGTCACCTCTGTCGCTTGATCTCTCCACCTTGCTATTCTTACCAGGGGGCAAATTGAAGGGTCTTTTCTTTTTTTTTTTTTTTTTGGTCATCAGTCTACTGACTGGTTTGATGCGGCCCGCCACGAATTCCTTTCCTGTGCTAACCTCTTCATCCTAGAGCAGCACCTGTAACCTACGTCCTCAATTATTTGCTTGACATATTCCAATCTCTGTCTTCCTCTACAGTTTTTGCCCTCTACAGCTTCCTCTAGTACCATGGAAGACATTCCCTCATGTCTTAGCAGATGTCCTATCATCCTGTCCCTTCTCCTTATCAGTGTTTTCCACATATTTCTTTCCTCTCCGATTCTGCAAAGAACCTCCTTATTCCTTACCTTATCAGTCCACCAAATTTTCAACATTCGTCTATAGCACCACATCTCAAATGCTTCGATTCTCTTCTGTTCCAGTTTTCCCACAGTCCATGTTTCACTACCATACAATGCTGTACTCCAGACGTACCTCCTCAGAAATTTCTTCCTCAAATTAAGGCCGGTATTTGATATTAGTAGACTTCTCTTGGCCAGAAATGCCTTTTTTGCCATAGCCAGTCTGGTTTTGATGTCCTCCTTGCTCCGTCCGTCATTGGTTATTTTACTGCCTAGGTAGCAGAATTCCTTAACTTCACTGACTTCGTGACCATTAATCCTGATGTTAAGTTTCTCGCTGTTCTCATTTCTACTACTTCTCAGTACCTTTGTCTTTCTCCGATTTACTTTCAAACCATACTGTGTACTCATTAGACTGTTCATTACGTTCAGCAGATCACTTAATTCTTCTTCACTTTCACTCAGGATAGCAATGTCATCAGCGAATTGAATCATTGATATCCTTTCACCTTGTATTTTAATTCCACTCCTGAACCTTTCTTTTATTTCCATCATTGATTCCTCGATGTACAGATTGAAGAGTAGGGGCGAAAGGCTACAGCCTTGTCTTACGCCCTTTTATTTTATATTGTCAAACGCTTTTTCCAGGTCGACAAATCCTATGAACGTGTCTTGATTTTTCTTTAGCCTTGCTTCCATTATTAGCTGTAACGTCAGAATTGCCTCTATCGTCCCTTTGCTTTTCCTAAAGCCAAACTGATCGTCACCTAGCGCATTCTCAATTTTATTTTCCATTCTTCTGTATATTATTCTTGTAAGCAGCTTCGATGCATTAACTGTTAAGCTGATTGTGCGATAATTCTCGCACTTGTCAGCTCTTGCCGTCTTCGGAATTGTGTGGATGATGCTTTACCGAAAGTCAGATGGTATGTCGCCAGACTCATATATTCTACACACCAACGTGAATAGTCGTTTCGTTGCCACTTCCCCTAATGATTTTAGAAATTCTGATGGAATGTTATCTATCCCTTCTGCCTTATTTGACCGTAAGTCCTCCAAAGCTCTTTTAAATTCCGATTCTAATACTTGATCCCCTATCTCTTCTAAATCGACTGCGGTTTCTTCTTCTATCGCATCAGACAAATCTTCACCCTCATAGAGGCTTTCAATGTATTCTTTCCACCTATCTGCTCTCTCCTCTGCATTTAACAGTGGAATTCCCGTTGCACTCTTAATGTTACCACCGTTGCTTTTAATGTCACCAAAGGTTGTTTTGACTTTCCTGTATGCTGAGTCTGTCCTTCCGACAATCATATCTTTTTCGATGTCTTCACATTTTTCCTGCAGCCATTTCATCTTAGCTTCCCTGTACTCAAATAATCTAAATAGTTCTCACTCACTGGAAGAGCTACAGCAGTACATTGACCACGCTATTACTGCTGTCTCTCAGGCAGAGCAGCTAAGCGTGTCGCACAGTTTGATATATCGAGTGCAGCTTAGCGTCAGCGTCAACAGTGGCCATTTCCAGCATGTCCTGTGAGGTTCATGAAGCATAGTCAGTCCCACGCCAGTGGGAATGAAAGGTCAAACAAGTGAGAAAGGCATAATCTTGATTACATTATTAACTGCCACTCACACAACTTGCGGAATATGAGCACTGAAGACGTTGACAAGGTGCTGTAGAGCGCCAGATTTTACACCCGGTGGCAAAAATTGGAACTAATTTTTTTTCCAGCATAAATAGGGTTCGCATTAAGAGGCTTAGCAAGTTTCGATCCCGTACGATAATTGCAGCCCACACTGGACCTCCGTGAGTGGCTGCACTTCAGTTATAACCACCCGATACTACTGCTTCATCCACAGTTGTTGGTGAAAAATAGGGAAAGACCACAAGAAACGTATACTTGAACACTAATACTGATGCTAGCCAAGCTGCAGGTTGGTTTGACCACAAAGCCATCCGTGCACTGCCCGCAGTACGTTCCAAGAGTGAATCGTGCTCAAAACGATGTTCTGTATGATTGTGAGAGCACTGTGTCGGAAATAAGTGAATTCGAACGTGGCCAAATTGTTGGTTCTCATAATGTGAGTGCTTCTGTAGCCAAGGTAGCTGAAGTGTTTCAAGAAGCATTATATGGAAGATTGGCATGATGAGGATACTGTCAGAGATAGTTTTGGCCTTTAACGACCAAGTTTGCTCTTGTTTTATAGACTGGCAGAAGGCCTTCAACAGTCAATTGGAATATATTGATCAACATCCTTAAGGAAATAGGAATCAACTGGAGAGATTGGAGACTTATAAGGAACTTGTACCTGGGAAAAGGGTAAAATTACGACTGAAACGAACAGTGTGGAAATAGGGAGGGGAGTGAGACAAGGATGTTGTCTGTCGCCAAGTCTCTTCAACCTGTATGGAGAAATGCTGGCGAGAGAAGCGCTGAAAGGATGCGGAAACTTCAAAGTAGGAGGACGTCTCATCAACACCATCAAGTATGCAGACGACCTGGTAGTGCTCACCAAAAATTCAGAGACAGCTGCAACACATGATGAACAATTTGGTGGAAACGGGAAGAAAATACGGCATGGAAATCAACATCGAAAAATCAAAAGCGATGCGCATATCAAAACCTGAGAGACACTTGAAGATAACTGTTGTCAATCGGGAACTGGAAAATGTGAATCAGTTCAAGTACCTGGGAAGTTTTATCACAAAGGATGCCCACTGAACCAACGAAATCCGAACAAGAATCGCCATGGCCAAAGCTGCTTTCAACAAGAAGAGGACTCTGCTGACCAGCAAGTTGAGTTTGACACTGAGGAAAACAACTGGTAAAGTGGTACATTTGGAGCATTGCACTGTATGGAGCAGAGACGTGGACCATGAGAAAGAAGGAGAAAAAAATACCTAGAGACCTTTGAAATGTGGTGCTGGAAGAGAATGGAAAAGATCAAGTGGACAGATCGCATAAAAAATGACGATGTACTGTGAAGAGTAGGAGAGAAGTAATCTGCGTACAATTCTTCAGAGAAAGGCCAACTGGATTGGATATGTACTTAGACACGAGGGACTCATACATGATGTCATCGAAGGGAAACTCAGAGGGAACGCAGGACGAGGAAGAAGAAGAATTCAACATCTGGACGACATGAAGGGAACGCAGGACGAGGAAGAAGAAGAATTCAACATCTGGACGACATGAAACATGGACGGAGACACAGCAGACTAAGGAAGAAGCTGAAGACAGGGAACAGTGGAATCAGAAATTCTTCGTACGAAGACATGGACCTGCCACTGGGCAGAATACTACATAATAATAATAATAATAATAATAATAATAATAATGATATACAGCATAGAAGGAAAGCGGAAAACGATCATCCGCTAAATCACAACGCAGACGAAAATGTATGTGTTTTGAGTGACCGTGACAGCCGGTCATTGAAGAGGATTGTGACAAAAAATAACATGAGGACTGCAAAAGTCACTGCAGATCTGAATGTTGCACACGCCAGCACCAAAAGAAGGCGAAGGAAGCCCCATAAGACGGAAACTGCAGAAAGAGCTGTAGTTATAAAACTACTCATGACTGATACAAATGTCCGTAACGGGAGAACGTAGTGCCGAAGCCACAAAACCTGGACTGTGGAGCAATGGGAGAATCTCATTTGTTCGGATGAGTCTTGTTTCGCACTAACTTCTGACAGATTCTGCGTGCCAAGAGTGAATGATAAGCGGGAGTTCGATTGCTATTTGGGCAGCCATATAGTGATATTCCACGATCCCCATTGTTACACTTGAAAGAATGCATTACTTCTCTGTCCACTTCTGTCATCGTTACCCGAAATTGCTATTATTTTGCAGGAAGAATGGTATAACATTCCCATGAAAACCGTACTTAGTCGGGTATTCACCCATTCCGAGAAAACTGTAAGCTTTTTTAGATTCCAACAGGATTCCTGCAGATTTACTGTGTTTTTGGGTTCCCATATTTTTGCCCACTCCCTGTTCCGTATGGAGCGGAACACAAGATCAGCCTAACTGGAAAGTGCGCTCAGGCATCTAAGCAGTCATTAAAAGTTCCTGTGGTCCAAGTGCATATGTAGTAAGTAGGAGGTACAAGGAGAAACGCCCTATGCTACTTAATTTACAGCGGATTTGCCGATAATGTAGATGTAGACTTAGATGCAGAATGATATGGGCTGCTAAGTAAGATCTTGAATCATATTGTGCAGACAACGCCACGTCGCTGCCAATTCAAGTGTGATGAATGGGAACCAAACCGGTTACAAAGAATTTCGTTGATCGAGCGGTCTGCGTGTGTACTGTTGGTTCACAGTGTCAAACATGCACAATACATCGGCGAACAGTTCGTCATCGGACCTGACGATGGCGACACGTCTGACCGCCGAAATATTGCGCTCATTGGACACTGTGAACTGGCAGTACACCCATGGATTGTTCAGTCAACTAAAAAACTGGGAGAAACTGAAGAATCACAACAATTTCATTATTTTAGAAGACATTTTGCAGTGTCCTTATTACATATTTCAAACATTTAAAGCATTTACCGAAATGAATTTAAGCTTTACGTTGCTGTGTAACACTTTAGGCAACCCTGATAGTAAATACGCTGTCGGTATTGTTTATGGTTATTTGATGAAGTCCAACGTAATGCTCGAAACTGTGCCCATGTGTAACAGCAAGACAGGTTCTGAAATGACGGAGTGTGTGCGCACAACGTAATGGCGTCCTTGATTCCCACAGAGCCCGTCCATTACGGACTCGGGTGCCCGCTATAATTGTGACTGATCCCACCAAGCACTCGTTCGTTTTACAGGCTGCCCTGCGGGTATCAGTACGGTGTTTGTTTTACTGCTCAACCTTCAGTTGGAGCGCCGCCTCGGCGCTGCCAAGCCGCAGTTGTTACTACGTGCCTGCGAATTAGCGAGCTCTGCATGCCGTAGGTTTTTGCACTCTACTTTACGTTTTTCGTATTTTTTACCTATGTGTTAGAAAAGAGAATTGTGAAACGGACTTGCTAATCCTTTACCCCTGTCCATGTTTCTACATCCAAGCCATTTACGATTCCATTTGACGTTAACAAACAAGAAAAATAACTGTTTTTTTTTTTTTTTTTGGCTCTGTGCTATGATATGCCGAAGAGCACTAGCATCATTTATAGCTTCTGACGTGCAAACACTGTTCTTTACTCCTGTCATAAAACTCAGTCATTTGCATACTGTCACATTAATAAGAAGACATGTGACGATGGCGATCTAGAGGTGTCGAATTCGGAGTGTTTTGCATCATAAACCTACACACTTTTTTAAAATTTTGGGTTTAAATTATTGCTGTCAAAATATCTTTTGAGTTGTAAGTTGTAAGTGAGTATCTCAGTATATACCTGGTCCGTTTCGAAATTTCTGGTTAACCACACGCTGAAAGACGATGTGTAGTGTCTTCTGAGGTACAACTGAGACTTAATAGTGAGGGTCATAGTCTTTTTCAACATCGTTAATAACAGAGATCGAACTTTTATGTTCATGCACCGCAAAGAACTGAGCTATGCACGTATGTCTACGGCTGGGCTCAAAGATACTTCTACAGTAATCTGTTTACTACATTTGAATCCCTGTCGTTATACCATATGAGTTATTACAGAGTTCAACTAAAAACACAGAGACCCCAATTGTTACGCCAAACATTGCACAAATGCGTAGTCCTATTTCTGCGCCTCAGTGGGTAAATTCAGTTAAAGTTGCGCTTTCAGTAACAGCTTGGCGCTTATGTTTGTATAACCTCACACAAATTGTTTATAACTTACACTCAAGATGGTTCCCGTGTCCAGTAAGGCATGTCCGAACTCGTTTTACCATTTTTCAGGAGACTTTGACAACCACTTTGACATTGATGTTACTCGTCGTCGTTATGTTAATCTTCAGTTCCGCCAACGCGTGCGATCTTCTTTTGAGCCACCCCACAGCAAAAGGTCTGGAGACGGCAGATTGGAAGAACTAGTGGGCTATAGTATATTAGCGCTCATTCGATCACCGAAAGTGTAAGTAGGCTGTTTAGGTTTTTATGTTGGTAACGCCACGTAGCGCTCTGTATGAAAATCGCTGACTGCGCTATGTGCAATCTGTGGATGGTTGGACTCATTGTTGGAATATTCGCTTGTGTAGTGTTGGGCAGTTGGATGTGAACAGCGCGTAGCTTTGGGCTGTTGGGGGTGAGCCACCAGCATTGCTGACTACGCCTAGTTAGAATCTTTTATTTAGCTGGCAGTATTGGCGCTCGCTGTACTGCAGTAGTTCGAGTAACGAAGATTTTTGTGAGGTAAGTGATTAATGAAAGGTATAGTTTATTGTTAGCCAGGGCCATTCTTTGTAGGGATTATTGAAAGTCAGATTGCGTTGCGCTAAAAAAAGTATTGTGTGTCAGTTTAGTGATGATCAGAACAAGTAAAGAGAAAACTGAATACTTTGAGTTTTACTCAACTGTTTCCATATCAAATAACGTAAAAGTTTTTCCAGAACTGTCATTCATAATTTTTCAAAGGTGACGTTACATAAGTGGTTCATTAGATGTGCGACAGGTGGCACTGTCCTGCTGCAACTAGTAATTACCTTTGTCTATCCATCTTACTCAAAAAACAAGGACTGAAAATACCTACATAAGATATATTTATACAAAATACTAAGGAGAACAAACACCAACTCAGACAAATGTAACACGTTTGATGTTTGTCAGCTGACATATCAGAACTACAGACCAGCAGAAATTTCAATATAACCTCCAAAGAACACAGAAGAGCACTGATAAGTAACAGCTGTCATTCTACATTCGCAAAATAGTTTATGGACCACAGACAAACATACATCAAATGCAGTAAAAAGCCCCCACACAAACGACACTGATGTGGTGTCACCGCCAGACACCACACTTGCTAGGTGGTAGCTTTAAATCGGCCGCGGTCCATTAGTACATGTCGGACCCGCGTGTCGCCACTTTCAGTGATAGCAGACCGAGCGCCACCACACGGCAGGTCTAGAGAGACGTAGGAGCACTCGCCCCAGTTGTACGGACGACGTAGCTAGCGATGCACACTGACGAAGCCCCGCTCATTTGCAGAGCAGATAGTTAGAATAGCCTTCAGCTAAGTCAATGGCTACGACCTAGCAAGGCGCCATTAGCAGTATATTGTCTGAAACTATAGAGTCTCACTTGTATCGTCAATAGCGATGTACCAAGGATGGATTAAAGTTAAGTATTCCAGAAGCTACGTACTTTTCTTTATAGCATTCATTACGTATCCTGTTTCAGACCTCACGCCATCCTGCGTGAGCTTATAGCGTGTATTTCGGTCTCCTCAAACCACACTGTGTCGGCACTTCTGTCGACACATCAACTGAAGCGCATGCGTATTCAAATACGGAAATTTGTAAACAGGCAGAATACGGCGCTGCGGTCGACAACGCCTGCATAAGACAACAAGTGTCTGGCGCAGTTGTTAGATGGTTACTGCTGCAACAATCACAGGTTATCAAGATTTCAGTGAGTTGAACATGGTGTCATAATCGGTGCACGAGCGATGGGACACAGCATCTCTAAGGTAGCGATGAAGTGCGGATGTTCCCACACGACCACTTCACCAGTGTAGCTTGAATGTCAGGAACCCGGTAATACATCAAATCTCAGACATCGCTGCAGCTGGAAAAGATCCTGCAAGAACAGGATCAATGATGGCTGACGGGAATTGTTCAACATTGCAGAGGTGTAATCTTCCAGCAAATTGGTGTAGATTTCAGTGCTGGGCCATCAACAAGTGTCAGCGCGCGAACCATTCTACGAAACATCGTCGATATGGGCTTTCGGAGCCGAAGGACAACTCGTGTGGCCTTGATGACTGCGCCACACAAAGCTATACGCCTTGTCTGGGCCCGTCAACACCTACACTGGGCTGTTGATGATTGGAAACATGTTGCCTGGTCGGACAAGTCTCGTTTCAAATTGTATTTTGTGGCTGGACGTGTTCGTGTATGAAGACAGCCTTATGAATTCATGGTTGGCGGAGGCTCTATAATGGTATAGGGCGTGTGCAGTTGCAGTGATATGGGACCCCTGATACGTCTAGGTACGACTCTGACAGGTGACACGTATCTAAGCAACCCGTCTGGTCACTTGCATCGATTCACATCCATTGTGCAGTCCGGCGGACTTGGGCAGTTCCAGGAGCATAATGCGACACATCACACGTCCGGAATTGCGACAGAGTAGCTCCTGGATCACTCGTCTGAGTTTAAACATTTCAGCAGGCCGCCAAACTCCCCAGACATGATCATTATTGAGAATATCTGGGATGCCTTGCAACATGCTGTTCAGAATAGGTCTCCTTCCCTCGTACTCTTACGGATTAATGGTCAGCCCTGCAGGATTCATGGTGTCAATTCCTTCCACCGCTAGTTCAGACATTAGTCGATTCCATGCAACGTCGTGTTGCGGCACTTGTGCATGTTGGCAGGCTCCTTACACGATATTACGAAGGTGTACCAGTTTCTTTGGCTCTTCAGTGTATTAATTGAAGACAACTACAATAAACGAATACAGAGCTCTCTGCAGTGGAACTTTATTTTCTGCCCGCAAAAAACTTTGGGACGTCCAAAACTTCTCTATATGATGTTATCTATTGTTCCAGATAAACTATCAAAAATAAAAACATCTACAGAGCAAAACAACAAAAAAGTCCTAGAAACTGCAAAATTTGCTAACAACATATATATATATATATATATATATATATATATATATATATATATAAATGACTGTTTTCAAATTTGTGAATAATCTGCTTAAATGCTGTATGTCTGTATGTACAGATAGTATAAAGCAATTTATCCTATTATTTAATAAAAAGAAAATAAAAACCTGATGATGATGTGGTGTTCTTAGACTCCACTCCTTTTCACATTCGTCAGACATCACCAAAAACACCCTGTTTGCGCGTCAGCATCTCTACAATAAATTACTGGGCATAGGAGTGAACCCTCATTCTACGACAGAGTACGACGGTGTATAGCGGTACAAAATTTGTTTAATTTCTGTATTGTTGTTAATGAAGCACACTTGTATACATAGATTGTGACATGATAATTTCAGGACGTCGACGTAGAATACGCACTCAAAGCTAACCCGTCGTTAGCCTATTCCTCGGTTAGCTGGTCCTTGATTTATACCGAGATGGACCATTACTAGTAGACCTCTCTTGCAACTTTATCTGTCCTGCAGTTAGGTCTGTCTAGGAATGAGATCTTACTTGATAACTGCCGCTGAGCTATATTGTTTAATATGAGTCTTATTTGCGTGTGTAAAACGAATCTTGATTAAAAGTATAAAAATATCTTTTTCGTTAGGACTAAGTCACTTGAAGATAAAAAGAAAAGATAATTTCATTCAGAGAAAGTGATATAATTAAATACCAAAGCTTTTCACTATGGTTCACAATTATTTCAAAAGACATTTTGCGTACAGTAACTATTCCAGAGAAAGTGATATAATTAAATACGAAAGCTTTTCATTATGGTTCACAATTATTCCAAAAGCCATTTTGTGTACAGTAACTATTAGTGAATTACATACAGTAGCCATTTATTTTTCTTGAAATCCGATAACATTTCTGAGAGTAGTCATTACGAAAGGAAACTTCATTTCATTTCACGGTAAGTAAAATACCAAATAAATTGTTTCCATGCTGAGTATGGACCATAGACATTTTACCGTTTCCAAGTAAATGAAAGTTAACAGTATAATTGTCATTCTTGTCTTCTACGAATATAATTGAGACTCAACCAGAGATATAATTTGGTTCCAGACTTCTTATAACGTTGCCGCCAAAGACAGAGTTCTACAAACATCTTTAAGTAACAGTTAACCTTATTGATTATTAGATTCAGAATATAAAGTGAGTTTCACTTGTCACCGACGATAATATTGTAATGCAACTTCAGAGAAACATTTTCGGGTAAAGAAGAGAAAGGCTTGTGTTTGCTCCTGGCGGAACGTATCCAGAAACAGAGATTTCATTCGTAGGCAAACATGGACGTAAGTGGGAACTTCAACGGCACGAAATTCCAAGGAGTTGCTGGGTTGCTTCTTTTTGTAACGCAGTTACCCCTAGAGATCGTATCAAGGAGTTCGTGCTGCTGCAATCTGTCAGAAGAAGTAGCGGCGGTTCCTCTGCAACAGTGACCGCTGGACAAAGGCGCACGGATCTTGGCGATGATGTAACCGACACCCGCAGCCTCGCCCTCCGTCCAGAAACTTCTGGAGCGGATCTGTGGCGTCTGGCGGGCGCCGGAGGTGGATGTCTCGTATCAACCGCTCGCGGATTTCGATCGATCGATCGCCCGTACGCGCAGGTGATATTGTCAGCCGGTTGGCGGCCGACGTTCTCTGCTCCTAATTGCAGTGCTGGCCATTGAGCAGCCGGCACGGCATAATATCACGGCCAATGCCGCCGTTACCGCCCCTCCAAGCTGGGCCAAGGTCTCCATTAGCCACGTACAGTGCTGAACACAAAATTTTTGACGATGTCTTGGCCACCTTCTTGGTTAGGCTCTACCTTCATCGATGAGGAGACTTTCTCGACTCACACCAAGCAACTACTTCTCGCTGCTTTCCTGTTTACACTGCCGACTGTAGAAACTGTAGCACGACGAAGCCAACGTCCAACGTACGTCAGATTGGCATGAAGTGCACTACAAGCTTGGCTGTGCGAGGGTGAGTCAAATGAAAACCTTAAATTTGTAATTTTTTTTTTTTTTTTTTTTTTTGTCATCAGTCCACTGACTGGTTTGATGCGGCCCGCCACGAATTCCTTTCCTGTGCTAGCCTCTTCATCTCAGAATAGCAATTGCAAACTACGTCCTCAATTATTTGCTTGACGGATTCCAATCTCTGTCTTCCTCTACAGTTTTTGCCCTCTACAGCTCCCTCTAGTACCACGGAAGTCATTCCCTCATGTCTTAGCAGATGTCCTATCATCCTGTCCCTTCTCCTTATCAGTGTTTTCCACATATTCCCTTCCTCTCCAATTCTGCATAGAACCTCCTCATTCCTTACTTTATCAGTCCACCTAATTTTCAACATTCGTCTATAGCACCACATCTCAAATGCTTCAATTCTCTTCTGTTCCGGTTTTCCCACAGTCCATGTTTCACAACGATACAATGCTGTACTCCAGACGTACATCCTCAGAAATTTCTTCCTCAAATTAAGGTCGGTATTTGATATTAGTAGACTTTTCTTGGCCAGAAATGCCTTCTTTGCCATGGCGAGTCTGGTTTTGATGTCCTCCTTGCTCCGTCCGTCATTGGTTATTTTGCTGACTTCGCGACCATCAGTCCTGATGTTAAGTTCCTCGCTGTTCTCATTTCTACTACTTCTCAGTACCTTCGTCTTTCTCCGATTTACTCTCAAACCATACTGTGTACTCATTAGACTGTTCATTCCGTTCAGCAGATCATTTAATTCTTCTTCGCTTTCACTCAGGATAGCAATGTCATCAGTGAATCGTATCATAGATATCCTTTCACCTTGTACTTTAATTCCACTCCTGAAGCTTTCTTTTATTTCCATCATTGCTTCCTCGATGTACAGATTGAAGAGTAGGGGAGAAAGGCTACAGCCTTGTCCTACACCCTTCTTAATACGAGCACTTCGTTCTTTATCGTCCACTCTTATTATTCCCTCTTGGATGTTGTACATATTGTATATGACCCGTCTCTCCCTATAGCTTACCCTTACTTTTTTCAGAATCTCGAACAGCTTGCACCATTTTATATTGTCGAACGCTTTTTTCAGGTCGACAAATCCTATGAACGTGTCTTGATTTTTCTTTACCCTTGCTTCCATTATTAGCCGTAACGTCAGAATTGCCTCTCTCGTCCCTTTGCTTTTCCTAAAGCTAAACTGATCTTCACCTAGCGCATTCTCAATTTTCTTTTCCATTCTTCTGTATATTATTCCTGTAAGCAGCTTCGATGCATGAGCTGTTAAGCTGATTGTGCGATAATTCTCGCACTTGTCAGCTCTTGCCGTCTTCGGAATTGTGTGGATGATGCTTTTCCGAAAGTCAGATGGTATGTCGCCAGACTCATATATTCTACACACCAACGTGAATAGTCGTTTTGTTGCCACTTCCCCCAATGGTTTTAGAAATTCTGACGGAATGTTATCTATCCCTTCTGCCTTTTTTGACTGTAAGTCCTCCAAAGCTCTTTTAAATTCCGATTCTAATACTGGATCCCCTATCTCTTCTAAATCGACTCCTGTTTCTTCTACTATTACATCAGACAAATCTTCACCCTCATAGATGCTTTCAACGTATTCTTTCCACCTATCTTCTCTCTCCTCTGCATTTAACAGTGGAATTCCCGTTGCACTGTTAATGTTACCACCGTTGCTTTTAATGTCACCAAAGGTTGTTTTGACTTTCCTGTATGCTGAGTCTGTCCTTCCGACAATCATATCTTTTTCGATGTCTTCACATTTTTCCTGCAGCCATTTCTTCTTAGCTTCCCTGTACTTCCTATTTATTTCATTCCTCAGCGACTTGTATTTGTGTATTCCTGATTTTCCCGGAACTTGTTTGTACTTCCTCCTTTCATCAATCAACTGAAGTATTTCTTCTGTTACCCATGGTGTCTTCGCAGCTACCTTCTTTGTACCTATGTTTTCCTTCCCAACTTCTGTGATGGCCCTTTTTAGAGATGTCCATTCCTCTTCAACAGTACTGCCTACTGCGCTATTGCTTATCGCTGTATCTATAGCGTTAGAGAGCTTCAAACGTATCTCGTCATTCCTTAGTACTTCCGTATCCCACTTCTTTGCGTATTGATTCTTCCTGACTAATGTCTTGAACTTCAGCCTACTCTTCATCACTACTATATTGTGATATGAGTCTATATCTGCTCCTGGGTACGCCTTACAGTCCAGTATCTGATTTCGGATTCTCTGTCTGACCATGACGTAATCTAATTGAAATCTTCCCGCATCTCCCGGCCTTTTCCAAGTATACCTCCTGCTCTTGAGATTCTTGAACAGGGTATTCGCTATTACTAGCTGAAACTTGTTACAGAACTCAATTAGTCTTTCTCCTTTTTCATTCCTTGTCCCAAGCCCATATTCTCCTGTAACCTTTTCTTCTACTCCTTCCCCTACAACTGCATTCCAGTCGCCCATGACTATTAGATTTTCGTCCCCCTTTACATACTGTATTACCCTTTCAATATCCTCTCTATCTGTTCATCTTCAGCTTGCGAAGTCGGCATGTATACCTGAACTATCGTTGTCGGTGTTGATCTGCTGTCGATTCTGATTAGAACAACCCGGTCACTGAACTGTTCACAGTAACACACCCTCTGCCCTACCTTCCTATTCATAACGAATCCTACACCTGTTATACCATTTTCTGCTGCTGTTGATATTACCCGATACTCATCTAACCAGAAATCCTTGTCTTCCTTCCACTTCACTTCATTGACCCCTACTATATCTATATTGAGCCTTTGCATTTCCCTTTTCAGATTTTCTAGTTTCCCTACCACGTTCAAGCTTCTGACATTCCACGCCCCAACTCGTAGAACGTTATCCTTCCGTTGATTATTCAATCTTTTTCTCATGGTAACCTCCCCCTTGGCAGTCCCCTCCCGGAGATCCGAATGAGGGACTATTCCGGAATCTTTTGCCAATGGAGAGATCATCATGACACTTCTTCAATTACAGGCCACATGTCCCGTGGATACATGTTACGTGTCTTTGTAATAACAAATCGAAATATCGCGCCGTTATCCTGTTAGTTGGTAAGCGTGCTACAAACAGCGTGCAGAATGGCCTGTAGGTGGCAGCACAGTGCAGATCCACACATACCGTCGCAGTATCAGTATATGGATGGCCGTCCCATTTGCGACTTGCACCAGGGCAGAACAGCGTTCTGTTATTCGGTTTTTGCGTAGTGAAGGTGTGAAACCTATTGAAATTCATCGATGAGTGAAGGTTCAGTACGGTGATTCATATTTGTCACAGCAGCAAGTCTACGAATAGAGTAGGAAGTTCGCAAGTGGTGTGACTTTAGTGGAAGGTGCTCCTCGTCCAGGTCAGGCACAACGAGTTGTCACTCCACAGAACATTGCAGCAGTTGAAGCCGTGAAGGAAAACCGCCGAGTGACACTGAATGACACTGCAGCATATTTACATATTAATCATGGGTCAGCACACCACATTGTGCATGATGTGCTCCAGTTTCACAAAGTGTCTGCAAGATGGGTGCCACAGCAGCTGACTCCTGAAATGAGAGAACGACGTGTTGATGCTTCTGAAGAACTTCTTCGGCGCTTTGAACGAGAAGGTGATGGCGTCCTTGCAAGAATCGTTACTGGGGACGAAACCTGGGTTCACTTCCACCAACTGCAAACTAAGAGAGCGAGCAAGGAATGGCGCCCATTCTTCATCAGCAAAACCAAAGAAGTTTCGAACAGAACCATCAGCAGGGAAGGTTATGCTGACTCTCTTTTGGAACAAAAAGGCGTCATTTTGGAGCATTACATGCCTAGAGGGACCACCGTCTCCAGTGCATCACACACAGATCTCCTAAAAAATAATCTGGGGTCTGCAATCAAATCAAAGCGACATGGATTGCTGTCAGCAGGTGTCCTTTTGCAGCATGACAATGCAGGGCCCCACACTGCCCGTACAACAGTTGCAACAATGACAGACCTGCATTACTGTGTCTTCCTCATCCACCATACTCACTAGACGTTGCCCCAAGCGATTTCCATATGTTTGGACCACTCAAAGACGCAATGTGAGGAAAGAAGTTCCATTCTGATGAAGAGGTACGCCACGCGGTGCATGAGTGGTTGCTCAGACTACCAAAGGAATTTTTTTCTAAAGGAATTTATGCACTTTGTAAGCGCTGGAGGACTTGCATTGAGCATGGGGGAGATTATGTTGAAACGCGATACGGCTTTGTACCACTTCTGCACAATAAATAATATTTTTAAAAAATATGTAAGGTTTTAATTTGACTCACCCTCGCTACCGGAAAAAAGAATACAATACACTCAAGGACTTTGTTGCCTGGCGCCAGGGTACAATATATGCATACAGAGGGGTTTTGGTGCTTGTGATTCGTTTTTCACGATCGTCGTCGATCAGAAGGAACTCTGGAGGCCTTTCTGTGGGAGCTCTGTTTTGATTCTGCAGGCATTAACTGTCCTGAGTTTAGAGGTGAACAGTCCACACTAAATATATTCCATAGCACAACCATGCCTCGGCGACGAGTACTTACTCCTGTAGAACAACTTCAGCCATTTGAGGAGGGTCACATCGTGGGCCTGGGGGAAGTCGGGTGGACGTATCGACAGGTTGCTTCATACGTTCGACACAGTGTACCAGTGGTGTGTCACTTGCAGCAGTGCTCTGTTCGACAGCCGTCGACCAGCTTCTGGACGTCCGCGTAGTACACATACGTGTCAAGATCGACATCCTATGCTAGGCCCGGTGACCGAACGAACGTAATCCTGGGACGAAATCCGAGCACCTGCTGCACCTGTTGTGTCATCAGGGACCATTTAGAACCGTCTGCTTGCAGCAGGTTGAAGTTACGTGTGCCTCTGCCCATGCTATCATTGAAACCACGACGCTGTGTAGTGAAATGGTCGATTGGAGAGTGGAATGATTCTCTGTTGTCTTCAGTGATGAGCCACTTATCACACAAAAAGCAGGAAACAGTGGCTGGGCTATGTTCTCTTTCACTTGCCAGTTTTAATATTGTTACTGCACATATCTTGAACTAATAACGCTACAGTCTTTGTTCCAATGTCTGCGTTTGTTACAAGAAATAATAGGAATGATGAACCAGAAAACGGTTATTTTAGAAACAGCTTACTTTGAGCGGCTTTAACGAATTTAACTGGCATTACACAAAAACAGGAAACGATTTAACTGAAAACCGGTTGTTTCAGCAAAAATCACCATCTTTAATCTCAACATCTCCACGCGACTAGTGCCCGAGAGGACAAACACATTTTTTAGCTCGGCCGTTCATGATCGCGCATCTACAACACATTTCTCGGGTCAGCGAATAGAGTTGCCTGCAGCTAGACAGTATCTACACGGACAGTACGTCGACGTGTTGAGCGTCACGGGCCCTCAGTATAGCAACCACTGGTGAAGCTTCTTCTTTTGAAGAGTCAGGCGAGCCTGGGGAAGGGGCGAGGGGGGAGGGACGGCAGCGACAGCGACAATACTTCACACAGAAATGGCACAAAGACTAACTTCGGTTCTGTGTGCAGCATAACGATGCAGTACCCGTGTGTGAAGGCTCTTTAGAGAACGAACGCTGCCACATCGCATCTGTAATCGTCATATGGGCCATCACCAAATATAGTGGTATGGAATGCCATGATGTGCACAGCATTATCAGCTCTGTTTCGAGTATGTTGTAATCTGAACTGCAGACTTATCATTTCAAACCCTTTAAGTCTGGAGGGAGTGCTTTATATTCAAGCGTTCACAAGCCGCTCTGATTTTATAAACTCTGCCATGGAGCTGAACCAGAATGTAGTGATCCTCCCGTGTCTGTTATACAAACTCAGTTGCACTAGATGCCCAAGTGGTTTGGACGTGATGTCGCTGCCAGACGACGCTGTTTTGTGAATTTTTTTCTCTACTACACTGCATATGCACAATAAGCATCATTTCATTACTTGCTGTTCTCCTTGGTTTTATAATTGCAGCGGTCATATACTTTTCAATTATTTATTCAGTAGCTTGCACAAAGCATAGTACAGATGCCTCACATCTCCATGACTAGTTCTGGTCAAAACGAGAAACTTGAAAGGTGGCGCTATCACTTCAGATTCTCAATAGATGAAGCAACTGATCATTGCCTAGGAGTCCCCTCTAAACTTTTACCTACGAAACATCTACAGGATTTTTTCAGGAGGATAAGGAGATTAGGATTTAACGTCCCGTCGACAACGAGGTCATAAGAGACGGAGCACCAGCTGAGATCATAGAAGGATGGGGAAGGGACTCGGCCGTGCCCTTTCCAAGGAACCATCCCGACATTTGCCTGAAGCGGTTTAGGGATGTCACGGAAAACCTAAATCTGGATGGCCAGACGCGGGTGTGAACCGTCGTCCTCCCTAATGTGAGTCCAGTGTGCTAACTACTGCGCCACCTCTTTCGGAGCAGTGCACTGTCATTTCGGTGCTTGAAGCACCAAAGAAACTGGTATAGGCATGTGTATTCAAATACAGAGATATGTAGACAGGCAGAACACGGCACAGCGGTCGGCAACGTCTATGTAAGACAACAAAAGTCTGGAGCAGTTGTTAGATCGGTTACTGCTGCTACAATCGTAGGTTATCAACATTTACGTGAGTTTGAATGTGGTGTCATAGACGGCGTAAGAGCGTTCGGACACTGCATCTCCGAGGCAGTGATGAAGTGGGGATTTTTCCGTATGAGCATTTCACGAGTGTACCGTTAATATCAGGAATCCGGTAGAACATCAAAATCCATCATCGCTCCGGCCGGAAAAAGATCTTCCAAGAACGGGACCAACAACGACTAAAGAGAGTCGTTCAAGGTGGCAGAAGTGCTACCCTTCCGCCACTTGCTGCAGATTTCAGTGCTGGGCCATCAACAAGTGTCAGCGTGCGAACCATTCAACGCATCATCGATATTGGCTTTCGGGGCCGAAGGCCTACTCGTGTACCCTTGATAACCGCACGACACAAAGTTTTACGACTCGCCTGGGCCCGTCAACACCGACATTGGACTGTTGATGACTGGAAACACATTTCCAGGTCGGACGAGTCTCGTTTCAAATTGAACAGATGGACGTGTACCGGTATGGACAACCTCACGAATCCATGGACCCTACAGGTCAGCAGGGAACTGTTCAAGTTGGTGGAAGCTCTGTAATGTTGTGGGGCGTGTGCAGTTGCAGTGATATGGGCCCCCCGATACGTCTAGGTACAACTCTGACAAGTGAAACGTAAGTAAGCATCCTGTCAGGTCATATCCATTATGCACTACGACGGACTTGGGCAATTCCAGCACGACAATGCGACAGCCCAAACGTCCAGAATTGCTACAGAGTGGCTCCTGGAACACTCCCCAGACATGAACATTATTGAGCATATCTGGGATGCCTTGTAACGTGCTGTTCAGAAGAGATCTCCATCCCCTCGTACTCTTACGGATTTATGGACAGCCTTGCAGGATTAATGGTGTCAGTTCCTTCTAGCTCTACTTCAGACATTAGTTGAGTCCATGACACTTGTTCCGGCACTTCTGCACGCTCGTGGGGGCCCTACAGGATATTACGCAGGTGCACCAGTTTCTTTGGCTCTTCACTGTAGAAGGTTTGTCGCAACAAAAATGAGAACGCCTGCTATATCTGTTAAGACGTAACCAGTGATAAGCCCAGCATATTTTACAGGCCCTATATATTTAAGAGAAGACCGGAAACAAACAACATGCGACTAGCTACTGAAAAGCCCCACGACAGATACGAAAGTGCCATCTTAGTTAATACAAGTACACTGATGATACCAACAATTTTCACTGAGATGGAAAATGTTGAAGCTGAAAATTAGGATATAAAATGGTATATACAATCACAATCACATGGAAACCAAAGGTGGTAATTTCTACATCTAGGACCCAGACACCTTTCAAGACGAAGACACACCCGAACATACTATGTGTTTAGCGACGCTGCCGCAGTACCACACTGCAATATGAGGATGTGAGGATGCCGTCGATAATGGCACATCATAACAAGAGTCGATACAAGGAATCGATTTTAGCTTCATACAAGACCAAGAAAACAATCTCTCAACATTTTTAAGCATCGTATGAGAGAAGTGTAATCTATAGTTGCTCAGCCGTGATAAAAACTCCCAGCAGCGCATGAAATCAGGCCGCAATTCAAATCGAAATTGTCAACACTGGCTAGTCATGTACCAAATGTAGACCAGAAATTGTCATATTCCAGAGCAGATTTAAATTGAAGAAAGTTCGCTCGCGAAAGATTATAAATATTACGGTGGTTGCGTTCATCCAACGAATGTATGGATTGTATGATGTATTCATGGGGGCTGTCAAGTGATGCTCCAGAATGCCGATGCAGTGATGCACAGAACACATCTCTCGCCTTTTTCCAGGTCTTACATTAAGTTTGTACATCACAAGGCCAGCTGACCGGTGTGTCCGAGCGGTTCTAGGCGCTTCAGTCTGGAACCGCGCGACCGCTACGGTCGCAGGTTCGAATCCTGCCTCGGGCATGGACGTGTGTGTGATGTCCTTAGGTTAGTTAGGTTTAAGTAGTTCTAAGTTCTAGGGGACTGATGACCTCAGATGTTAAGTCCCATAGTGCTCAGAGCCATTTGAACCATCACAAGGCCTTGATTCAGTGAGAAGGCAACGGGCTCGTCAAAACAGCAACAGAGCACGTACATTACTTAGACGCCGCAATAACGAACTCAGTTGATCTACTGTTCACTACAGAATAACTGCATACCAGACAGCTCACAAGCTGCTTATGAATTGGAAAGTCAATCCAAAAATCGTAGAATAACAATGTTACTTGTTAATGATTAAAATGGTGTTGGAAGCATTTGTCAATAATTTCTTGGTACGTTATAATTGCATGGTTGCCGCCTTAGAGCTGGTTATCTATTCCCAAATACGGAGTGATTACAACTAAAGTTCCAGTCTCAGATCGGTGTAAAAAATGATCCACGCCTCAGAACGACGCTAAATATGAACTGCATATTATCGAAGAGGGGTGAAACGTTATGGAAACAAAAATTTTTAACGACAGTTTTACCAAGAGATGGCGCTGCAAGGGGCAGAATATGCCAAATTATCGACGTTGGGCACACGACTGTTCCTTAGTTTGCGTTCAAGACGCTTGGCATTAGTTTCTATCCGGGATTGCGCTCTGCTGGTGAAGCTCTTTTACAAGAAATAAAAAATATCGGGTGTGCGATACATCAGTATGTAAAAGAACATCACTGTCGGCTCTCGATACACATAAAAAATGTATCGTTAAGTTGATACGTTGACGAAAAGGAAAACGACGTACCTACCTATAAAAATATCGGCTTCATATTGTAAATATACTGCCAGTTTTAGAACTGTAGATTTAAGTACCGGTTTATTGTTAGACAATCTGTACATCAACAAGGTAGCAGCCTGTCTATAGCCCTTAGAGCAAGAATTGAAAGAAAAACGATGCACGTTCAGGCTTGGTGATAACCTCTTTGCTATCAATGGTAACTGCATGAAGTGGCATAACAAAAGGTGTCCGATGGGTCCGTCGTTCGGTTTCGTCACATACAGGATCAGTCTGGAACACTTCATGTCGAAGTCCCTGTTTTTTCGTTTCATGTCTTGCGCTAGTCTCACAACAGTTAAAAACTGATTTCGTTGTTGCTTTTTATGAGGTTTTTTGCTACAAGACAATTAAGAACCTATGTCAATGTTGCCTTTTCGCGGTTTTTGGCCTCACGACAGTTAAAAAACGATTTTTTCCTTCAGATGTGGTACGACCTGGCAGTGGTGGATGGGCTTAGTTTCCCGCGATTTTCCTCAAACGCTTCTGGAAGTGGTGGGATGATTCCTTTGAAAGGGCACGGCCGATTTCCTTCCCCATCCTTCCCTAATCCGATGGGGCCGATGACCTCGCAGTTTGGTCCCCTCCCTCAAATCAACCAACCGACCATAAATAGCCATCGTACTGCGATTCAACTGGCATTTGTAACCGAACGCGTTTGCGTTATGAAGCTTACAGCGCCATCTAGTGGGAATTTTTTTCCATAACGTTTCCCACGCCTTCGATAACGTTCCGTTCAAATTTGACCACATTCTGAGCAGTGGTTCTTTTTACAGTGTTTTGAAACTATTAGTTAGGTAGAAGTAATATTAAGAATACAATGCGTCGCTTTTGCAGATTATATGGCAATTTTAACTAGGGATATTCCTACAGCTCAAAAACAAATAGAAATTGTTAAAGAAGTTGCGGTAAAAGCAGAACTTAATATATCATTCGAAAAAACGGAATATATGACATGTAACAAACAACCACCAAACTTTTTGAAGTCAAGAAAAAGGGTTTCTCATTATAAACACTTCAGGGGAATCATACAAGAAAACTGGCTGGAAAACGGTGCAAACGAGCTCTGTGTCAAAAAATGGCAACTGCATTCATATTAACACAAAATATTTATAATAAAAAATCACTTGCTAAATTCAGTAAACTTGGGTATTACAGGACTGTAATCAAACCTCAATGTCTTTATGAAGCAGAAAGTTTAGTTTTGAAACAGGAAGAGGTATATTGAAGAAATTCAAAAGAAAGTAAGATTATTAGGAATATGTTAAGCCCCAAAATAACTGACGGAGAAACTTATAGACTGAGAAGTAATAACAAAATAGAAGAATACACAGACGAACTTGGTGACATGAGAAAACTAACACTTAAATTTTACGGGTACATGAAAAAAATGCACCGACTAGGTTGACAAAACAAATTGTAGAATTCTGAATACAGGAGAAAACTGAGCAAATTAAATGGATCGCTGCGGTTAAGGAGGATCTTAAAGTTGCCGGTGTAACTCAGGCAGACGTTCCAGATAGGAAAACATTCAGACAAAAGGTATTTGCTTGGAAAGTTGGTCAGACGGAAATCAGAAAACGGACTGAAACACCGTGGGCTGACGAAAGAAAGAGACTTCATTCTGAAAGGATGAAACAGATTTGGACAGAAAGGGAGGCCAGGCATGAAAAGTGACATTCATGGATCGTACCTCACGTGGTCCTATTGGGCCCATACATGAATAATAATATTAATAATAATAAATGGGAACAGCTTATCGCTTACTAAATGTTCTTTAGAGAACTTCAGGATACAACTTGAAGTTTTAATTTATTATTCCTCCACTAGCAACTCTATTCGTTACCAATTTTGCAGTTAGTATTCACACATACCAGTGGAGATACGTACAAACTTATATCTTTGCACAATATATAGTATAGGAGAAGACAAGATTTTCAAATAAATGTAAACAATTCTTGGCTGCATAAAAATTCTGTAGAACTCCCTTTTTTCCTTAAAAAAGATCTATGTTCGCAGGTACATCTCATATGACTTTACAACATAGGAATTAAAAAAAATTAAGCGTGCGTGTCATTATAATGGATATTTTATTTCGTAGAGCAATATGAGGTACGTGTTATCGACGCACTGAGTAAAGGGTTCGCATAGCTTGTTGGGGATTTATATCGTCAGCCATTAAGCTTTTGCATGCTTAACGTCAAATGTGTAACAAATTTACTCATCTCTAAAGTAATCAGGGGTCTGAAACTGTTCTACACATGGGAGTTCGATTCTTTAAAAAATAGAAGTTGAGCTTACTGTCTGATGTAATCTACATCTGCAACTGTATCTACATAGATACTCCGCAAGTCACCATACGATGCATTACGGAGGGTACCCTGTACTACTTGTCGTTTCCCCTCCTGCTCCACTCGCAACAGAGCGAGGGAAAAACGACTGTCTGTACGCCTCTGTATGAGCCATAATTCTCGTATCTTATCTTCGTGGTCCTTACGCGGAACGTATGTTGGCTGTGTTAGGGTTGTTCCCCGGTCAGCTTCAAACGCCGGTTCTCTAAATTTTCTCGCCGAGCGGGATTAGCCGAGCGGTCTAGGCGGAGGTTCGAGTCCTCCCTCGGGCACGGGTGTGTGTGTGTTTGTCCTTAGGATAATTTAGGTTGAGTAGTGTGTAAGCTTTGGGACTGATGACCTTAGAAGTTAAGTCCCATAAGATTTCACACACATTTGAACATTTTTCCTAAATTTTCTCAATAGTGTTTCTCGGAAAGAACGACGCCTTCCCTCTAGGGATTGTCATTTGAGTTCCCGAACCATCTCCGTAACACTTGCGTGTTGTTCGAAACTATTGGTACCAAATCTAGGCACCCGCCTGTGAATTTCCGCGCGGGATTAGCCGAGCGGTCTTAGGCGCTGCAGTCATGGACTGTGCGGCTGGTCCCGGCAGAGGTTCGAGTCCTCCCTTTGGCATGGGTGTGTGTGTTTGTCCTTAGGATAATTTAGGTTAAATAGTGTGTAAGTTTAGGGACTGATGAACTTAGTAGTTAGTCCCATAAGATTTCACACACATTTGACCATTTTTTTTCTTTTTTTTCCGCCTGTGAATTGCTTCGATGTCTTCCTTCAGTCCGACCTTTTGCGGGTCCCAAACACTCGACAGTACTAAAGAATAGGTCGCACCAGCGTCCTATATGTGGTCTCCTTTACAGACGAACCACTCTTTCCTAAAGTTCTCCCAAGAAACCGAAGCCGACTACCTGTCTTCCCTACTACAGTTTACACATGCTCATTTCATTTCATATCGCTCTGCAACGTTATGCCCAGGTTTTTAAATGGCGTGACTCTGTCAAGCAGTACGCTACTGATGGTGTATGGCGAAGTTTACAAGATCGTTTTTCCTACTCGTTCGCATTAACTTACATTTTTCCCCATTTAGGGCTATCTGCCATTCATCACATCAACTGTAAATTTCGTCTATGTCATCTTGTGTCTTTCTAGAGTCACTCTTCAGCACGTTACGGTACATCACAGCAACATCAGCAAACAACTGCAGATTGAAACTTCCTGGCAGGTTAAAACTGTTTGCCGGACCGAGACTAGAACTCGGGACCTTTGTCTTTCGCGGGCAAGTGCTCTACCATCTGAGCTACCCCAGCACGACTCGCGCCCCGTCCTCACAGCTTTACTTCCGCCAGTACCTCATCTCCTCATTCTGGAAACTGCAGATTGTTTTAAACCTCTCCCCGAATTACTAAGCCGAGGCACCTCTAAACCTCCAGGATGTGTTTTATTTTCGTATTTCGTAGCGTTGCAAAATTACGAACAGAGCAAGCAGTCTGCAGGTTGCAAGCATATCCAGAATTCTGCAGTCGCGTCGCACGTGTCATCAGGGTGTGGAGGCCGACCTGCCGTCGCCAGTGGCCACGTGGGTGGAGGGGGACGCCACGCCGTCTGGGCGGGCGCGGCGAGCCCCCTGCCCCCCCCCCCCCCCCCCCCCACTCCCCGCAGTGGTGGCCCTGCCCTGGTGGTGTCCGCAGCCGCACGGCGACCTTCAAGTAGACCAGAGTTCACGTCCTTGCTTGCAGCCCACATTTTTAAAAAAAAAAGGAAAAAAAGCAACCTGACTGTCGCCTCCTGTTTTGTCGCTCACCTTACTTTATATTCAAATTACACGTTTCATATCCTTGTCCCGCTGGGGAAAAAATGAAGATTTAGTGTGAAATTCAAAATAATTACATTTAATTGTGAAACAGCAGGACAGGTGCTGAGAACTGACGTAAGGTAGCGTTTCTGGATGCCTGCTGACAGCTTACTCTCGTCCGTTATCCCACCTAATTTCTCTACAGCTCAGCAGCTAATTGAAATTGCTTCTAGAACCTTTTTGCTACTCGAAAATTTCAAGAAGAAGTAGGCTGTTTAGGTTCTAATGCTGGCGACGTCACGTAGCGCTCTGTATGAAAATCGCTGGCTATGCTGTGTTTGTCTCTGGTGTTGTTCCATTGTGTCTAACTTTTGAAGATTTTGTTCCATTGTATCTAAGTTTTGAAGCTTTTGTCCCATTTGTTGCATTAATTGTAATAACAATGCACTGGTGTCTGAAACATGTTCCTCAGTGCTATTCGGCAGTGCTTTTGAAGCGGCAATATTCGCATTTTGAAAAGCAGAAAATGTGTCTTGACTTATTTGAGAAAACGGTGAGGACGCAAAACCTGAATCTACAGTTATTACAAGATTGTGTCCTGTCATTTCGTAATCCTGAGGTGAGCTGTTGCCGACCGATCGATCGATAATGCTTCCCTGTTCACTAATTGCTTCGCTGTGTACACCATTATTTGCCGCCCGCTCCATTTCCCTATGCACAATTACCAAATTACTACTTTGAATATCTGTTAATTCATTACAAGGTGGTGCTGATAAGCTACGCTCGTCGTCACTATCATTTCTCAATTTACTTTGGAGCCTACTGTAACGTTTTTCACACCCCATAATTATCACGTATTTCACACGATAACAAGAAAAGCACAATTTGAAGAGTAAAATAAGAAAACACATTAACATAGCACTGAAAATAATATCTAGTTAATTGTAAGCGCAGCTGCGAAATACTTGGTGCAAATCTACATGGATGCCACAACTGTTTTACTGTAAAACAATGAAAACCTACAACTACAAAGGAAATTCTCTCCATAATTAAGCTCTAGCCATAAACAGTAGCTACATTAATTACACAGACTACAAGAAAACATCAGAAGATTCCAGTGAGGTATCCTCGGCTAAAGGTCGACATATGAAACATCCCCTTTGAAAAATTTATGAATTACAGTGCTGGTAAACCTCTTACGTTATTTGATTTTCAAACAGCTGAGCAAAACTGAACGTACTCAGACATTTTTGTCTTTACTTATTCTGATCATCACTAAACTGACACACAATATTTTTAGCGCAACGCAATCTGACTTTCAATAATCCCTACAAAAGAATGGCCCTGACTAACAATAACCTACACCTTTCATGAATCACTTACCTCACAAAAATCTTCGTTACTCGAACTACTGCAACACAGGGAGCGCCAATACTGCCAGCTAAATAGAAGATTCTAACTACTGAAGGCACTGACTACTGATAGGCATAGTTAGCAAACGAAAGATTTTGATAGAGAACAAACAATGTATTTACCTTAATAGTGTTCAAAATTCATAATATATATTCTCAGTTCATGACATCCAGTCTTAGAAATTTCGTTTTTCTGACGGACACACGTCCAGATCGTCCGCTCTCAAAACTCTGCCATCTCTCTCTCCACATCCACCACTGCTGGCGTCTCACCTCCAACTGCGCAGCGCTACACGCTGTTCACATCCAACTGCCCAACACTACAATAGCAAATATTCCAACAATGCCAACCAGCCACAGACTGCACAAAGCACAGCCAGTGATTTTCATACAGAGCTCTAAGTGGCGATACCAATAAGAAAACCTGAACAGCCTACTTACAGTTGTAATATATTGCAGAACTGAGTTATTCTCCTCTATGCTTAGTCTGTCTTGTTTGTTATCGTTTAAGCATCTACAGCAATAAGAGATCGACACTGTAAGCGGTTCAGAGGCTGCCTGGGTCCCGGCATCCAGACAAAGTGGCTCTTCACCATCCGCTGCAAGGACTTTTCCATGCAGCAACTGAAGGAACCACTACGAGAGATCCATGGAAACCTCAAGATTTTTCAAAGCTGAGGGGAATTAAAACAGCTTCTTTCTGTTAGTCAAGGAATCGTCGTGTTTCTCAAACGAAGATGAAAAGGTCGACTAACATTTCACTAGCAATTCTGGTGGGATGCTTCATTACACTGCAATAGATTTTGGTGAGACCTGAACACGTGCGCTGAATCTACGCGGTCGACTACTGCTGCTCTTGTAATAAGTTGACCTAAGATAGGCGGGTTGGAAAGGGGGTGAATATTCTTCACGTTCATTAGTCCACTGCTCTCAGAGTCGCTCCCCGGCGACGTTTTATGTAGAACTGGAAGAACCGTGAGGTGTTATCTGCCCCAAGAAATATTACTTCTCCCCACTGTAACCATAACAGAAAAAGTTTATGATATAGGCGTCGCTTTTCGTCACGAACTTACACGATAATCTGATGCGTGTACCACGATACGCTCAGATGCTGCAAGAGAGTGAGGCGGTGCTATGGTAAGAAACTAGACTAATATTGTGAAGAACGCCGGCTCAAAATCGCGTCTGGCTTTCTGCATTTAGGCTTTCCCTAGTTTTCCTGAATCGCTTCTGACAAACGCCGGTATGATTCTGCCTGAAGAACACGCCCCTTTTCCTTCCCCATCCTTCCTAAATTCGACCTTGGCGTCCCGTTTCAAATCATCTCTAGGGTGAGACGGCAAACCCTGATCTTCATTCTTTATCATATAAAAATTTTAGATACTCAAAAGGCGAGAAAGACACTTTATCGCCAAACTCCTATTACCGTCAATTAACGCTCTTTTTAATTATAGCCCCTCCAGAGAATATGGACCTTGCAGAGGTGGGGTGGCTTGCGTGCCTCGTGGAAACGGATAACAGGTACCGTAGTTGCAACCACAATAAAGAGGAAGACTATCCTATAGTTCCTGAAGAGGAGCAGCAGACTTTTCAGTAGTTGTAGGGGCAAGAGTAAGGATGACTGACTGACCTGGCGTTGAAACGTTAGCCAATATGGCATTGCTATGTTGAAATGACTGAAAGCAAGAGTATGCAGTTCCACTGCACCGTTACGTGATGATGGCACCCTCTTGGGTAAAGTATTCAGTAGATAAAATAGTTTCCCATTCGGATCTCCGCTACTCATGGGGTTGTCGTCATTAGAAGAAACAAAACTGGCATTGTACTGGTCGGAATGTGGAATGTTACATCCCTTAATGGGATTACGAGGTTAAAGAATTTAAAATGGGAAATGGAGAGGCTGAAGTTAGATAGGGCTGGAATCAGTAAAGTGCCGTGGTAGGATCAACATTACTTCTACTCAGGTTAGTGCAGGGCTATAAATACAAAATTAAATAACTGTAACGTAGGAGTAGGCCTAAGAATGAATAAGAAAATGAGAATGGCTTATCATAACCACGATAAACACGAAGACAACAGTCGCCACAGTGGTACACGATTAAATGTAAACACAGCAGAACATGAAGAGTTTGAAAGAATGTATGATCAGATAAGACATTCTTTTTTTTTCAGAAAGTTAAGGTACACAAAAATTTAGTTGTGAAGAGAAGGAATAATAGTGGGAGAACAGAGACTGGGGGAACAAACTGAAAAAGAAAGTCATCTACTAGGATTTTGCACAGAGAATTTATTCATCGCTAACGCTTGGTTTCAGAATCATGTAAGATGTTTGTATTTCTCCAAAGACCTGGAGACGCTGGAAGGTTTCATATTGATTATATAATAGTAAGACAGATGTTTCGAAACCAGATTTCAAACTGTAAGACACTCCCAGGGCCAATGTGAACCCACGTCATAATTTATTTGCAATGAACTGCTGATTAAAACTGCAGAAATTGCAGAAAGGTAGGAAAATATATGGGTGAATTTCTAAGGGACCAAACTGCTGAGGTCATCGATTCCTAGACTTACACACTACTTAAACTAACTTATGCTAAGAACAACACGCATATCCATGCCCGAGGGAGGACTCGAACCTCTGGCGGGATGGGCCGCGCAGTCCGTGATATGGCGCCTATACCGCTCGATCACACCGCGCGGCAGAAAGGTAGAAAATGAAGGAGAAGGAACCTGGATATGTTGAAAGAACAACAGGTTGTTGAAGGCTGCAGAGCCTTGGGCAACGACCTACCGAAACACGGGAAAGGAGAACAGTAGAAGACAAATGGGTAGCCTTGACTGATAGTATAGTGAAGACAGCAGAAGACCATAAAATTAAAAAAAAAGTGAGGGTTGATATCAGTCCTTGGACAACACAAGAGTTTTCATTAACGAAAGAAGAAAATATAAAAATACAATAAATGACGCAGTACAGTACAGACATCTTAAAATGAGACTGACAGAAAATCCAGAATGGCTGAGCAGGAGTGACTAGAAGACAAAGGCAAAACTGTAGACACGTGCATACCTAGGGGGAGGGAGACACTGGAAATAAGAAGGTTTAAGGCACATTTGGAGGAAACAGAAGCAGCTGTATGAATATCGAAAGTTCAGATGAGAAGTCAGTTCTAATCAAAGAGGGGAAAGTGAAAGGTGGAACGATTATACAGGGTGTTTCAAGAAGAATATATATATTAAAAAGTATTATTTTGTCGTTGTACCTCGGCTTGGCTATTGGATAAACGAATACATAGTCGAATTTATATTAATAGCCGTTAGATGTCAGTTGTCTTCAGTTTTGCTTGGTAACCCTCGTATGTTTAAAATGGCTACTCCGCAGCAGAAATCATTTTGTGTTCTCGAGTTTGCGAAGTGCAATTCCGTTATTACAGTGCAAAGACGTTTCAGGGTGAAGTACCAAGTTGATCCTCCGAATGGGTGGAACATTCGCAGTTGGTATCGACAGATTCTGGATACAGGATGTGTATGTAAAGGAAAGAATCCTGGACGCCCTCGTGTTCCCGAAGAAAATGTTGCACGAATTCATACTGCTTTCCAACGCCGTCCTTCAAAATCAACTCGTCTTGGCAGTCGGGAGTTACAACTGTCTACAACAACAATTTGTCATGTTTTGAGACGTCGGTTGGTTATGAAGCCGTACAAGTTTAGCTGTTACAAGCTCTGCGCCCTGATGCCAAACCCAAACGTGTGGCACTTTGTAACGAGATTCTCGATGCTATTGACAATGATAACACTTTCGCACAACGCATCGTGTTCAGTGATGAAGCGACTTTCCGTGTCAGTGGTTAGATAAACAAACTCAAATTCAAATTTGGGGCCTACAGAACCCACATACAGCAATTGAACATGTACGAGATTCGTCCAGAATCAGCGTGTTTTGTTTCGGCCCATTCTTCTTTGGTGGAAACATGGTTAACGGTCAGAAGTATTACACTATGCTACAAAACTGGTTGTTTCCGAGGCTGCACGAAGACAACAAGACGGGGCAACCCCTCACTGGAATCGCCCAGTGCGTGAATATCTGAATGAAATTCTACCGAACCGTTGGATTGGTCGTCATGGAGTTGGCGACTTAGCACATCTCAGCTGGGCTCCACGGTCACCTGTTTTGACACCCTCTGACTTCCTCCTGTGAGGTTTCGTTAAAGACAACCTGGAACAGTTGAAGAACCGGATCCGCATTGCCATAACATCAGTGACGAAGGACATGCTTACTCGAATATGGGAGGAATTTGAGTATCGATGTGATACTGTTCGTGTCGCTGATGGAGGACATATTGAACATCTGAACTCTGAACTTGAGAGGTTCGTAAATATGTGTGTAAAGTTTCATATTCTTATGTCTTAAAGATTAATAAAAATATACATTCACAATACGTATATTCTTTTTTAAACACCCTGTATAGAAGTTTATATTTGGGAAATGAACACGGTATCAGTATTATAGAATGGGAAGATGAGATTTCTAAATATCATACTGAGTATTTGGCAGACCACTGAAAGACGTAAGTCCAAACAAAATTTCTGAGGTAGACGACATTCTCTCAGAATTAGTGAGGCGCATGGATCATTACGGAACCATCATTTCAGCAAGTCATGGTTCCAAAATAATGACACAAATTATTTGTAGAAGTGCGGAGAAAACTGGTAGAAATTGACCTTGGCGAAGCGCTCTTCGCCAAGGTCGATTGGTTCCAGAGAAATGTAGGAAGACGCGAGGCAATAATGACCATACGATTCACTTTAGAAGATAGGTTCTATATATTTTGTAGATTTACATGAAGCTTTTGGAAATTTTGATTGTAATACAGTCTATGAGACTGGGAAAGTAAGGATAAAATATAGGAAACGAAAGGTTACCTGCAACTTGTACAGAAGCCAGACTGCTGTAATCAATTCGAATAACATTAAAAGGAAGGAGTGTTTGGGGAAGGAGTCAGGCAGAGTTGTTTCAGAAAGAGGAATTTGTTAACAAAAACAATTAAATATAAATTTAAGTGTCAGTAAGTCTTCGTAGAAGAATTTTTGCCGGGGGTAGCCTTGTACGGAAGCGAATCACGAAAAATAAGCGATTGAGACAAGAATACAAGAGAAGATTTTCAAATGTAATGCCATGGAAGATCGAATGACTAATGAAGGGATACTGAGTATAATTCTGGAAAAAGGAATTTATGACGCAACTTGATTGAAAAAAGTGGTCGGCTGGCAGGATACATCTGAAGACAGAGAAATCGTGAACGTGGTATTAGAGGGTTGCTTGGGGGAAAGGGTTAATAATGTAGAGGTAGTCCAGGTTCAGATGGATGTGTGTTGCAGTAGTTATTCGAAGATGAAGAGGCTCCACAGGGTAGAGGAACGAGGAGAGCTGCAACAAACCAGTCCGGATTAAAGAACACAATATCAACAACAAGAATGACAACAACAGAAATTATGCGTCCAGTGACATGGTTAGCGTTTCATCTTCTCTGTAACTCCGTATTTTCTGCTTCCCTTACTCATCATGTGGCACTACGTCACTGTACCTTCAGCCGTACTAATTTTATATACCGTTTAATTGCTTCCATTTCCATTTAATGCCAATGAGTGGTAAATATATCTTTCGCAAAATGTGTTAAGTCAAGTAAAATCATGCCTGATATTTGTCACACCCCCTAAGGATTCTCAAACCGTTTGTCATCTTTAACTATCAGTGTAAGGTAGAAACATGTTGTGCAGATCCTTGACTGATGAGTTTTCGTCACTAATATTCAACTTTTACTGATAATACTTGAATCACGGTACTGTTGCAACAGAAATAATAATAGTATAATAATTCTGGGGCCTCTACATGTTCAGCGAGCAATGAGTTTGGAGAACGTAAACGGTGACACAGATAAGACGCGCCTGTGTCGAAAAAGAGGAAGAAACCGAAGACTGTCAAAAACTCTAACCGACGCCGCGCAGGATCAAGTGAACTCCAGAGAAGTAATAACTAAAACGTCTTGAGTCAACAGATTTCGACTTTGTGGAGTATGTTCTGAGACCATAGACCAAATAACGTCACGCTGCCGTATCTTGGGGTAAAGTGAGTACCCCAAGTTACCAAATAAAGTATGCACGTACCTTCATGGGCGAAATGCTCCACACACCCGTACAATCAACGACATCCTTTGGTAGTGTACTGACTGAATGTTGGCAGCTAATATAGATGACATCGCTGTATGACAGCAGATAGAACCAGAAACTTCTTGGTGGATGTCTCTGTCCAGTGCGACGGAAACCTACATAAGAACGTGGCTTAGATTATATTTAAATGTAATGATCTGAACATGAAGATCAGGCGAATGTGAAATGTAAGAAGCGATGTCATTTGCGTCAACACTGTGCACTGCGATGACTACCACATACCGCGAAGAGTACCCTATGCAGAATCCCAGGATGTCAAAATCATATGAAATGCGATCTACAGCGCTGATTGGACATTCGCATATTGTGCGTAAAGCATTGTTGAAATTAAGTCACCAGCTATTCTCGTCACTAAACTGGAAGTAACCTGAAGTAGTCTTGTCTGTTCTAAAAAGTGTTATATCTGATTAGAAAAAGATATAGATAATCATAATAGTAACAGTAATTATAATAACAATAATAATGAATTTGATAATAATCTTTGTATCTACAGCAATAAGAATAGGACGTTTATGTGGATGTGAATGCTTAACGACAGAAAAGAGATACCTGAAAGGTGAGTTATTAGAAAAATATTGCGTGCAATAAAACTACTGATGGCTGGAAAATCAGAAGTAATGAGGTGTTTCTTTGAAATGTCCAGAAAATATCAGGAGTAATGCCAAAACGAATACTAATCTTCTTTGTACGCCTCTACCGAAAGAAGGAGAGCAGACTTACGAAAAAACATTCCTACATTTGTCGAAATGGAAGTCAACAATAGCATGGGTTAAGAGATAAGGAAAGAACTAGACAAAAACAACCTCAAAGATCTGGCCATAACATAAAGAAACAATCTTAAGAATGTAATACTAAATTTAGAACCCTTTCAAAGCAGGTAAATAAGGAATCATGATCAACAACATGGTTCAAATTGCTCTGAGCGCTATGGGACTTAACATCTTAGGTCATCAGTCCCCTAGAACTTAGAACTACGTAAACCTAACTAACCTAAGGACATCACACACATCCATGCCCGAGGCAGGATTCGAACCTGCGACCGTAGCAGCCCCGCGGTTCCGGACTGCAGCGCTAGAACCGCACGGCCACCGCGGCCGGCCACGATCAACAGTAGGAAGGAAGTAACAGTATGGTAATAAGATGCATCGTTACTGGAAAATAAGAACAGCAAGAAAGTAGAAGACAGAGGTTGTTACGAGATCCTTTTTGGTCAATACGAAGATAAAATATCACTGTCGCCACAAGGAAGTGCGAAAGTAGGTGATGTATGTGTATCTAAACGTCTAACACGAAAAATGATGAAATAAGAATTTTTACAATAGATCCAAAATAATGGAGTGAAATGAAAGTAGCAGTAAACTGTCTCTCAAACGAAATGAAATATGTTCATATATCTTACTGGGACAGAAAGTAATACTGCTGCGGTGCCAGTCCAAGCACGAGGCACCCAGGCGACCTCGATGTCTGAATATACTATCCGGGACAGAATAAGAGAAAAACCGCCGGAGGGATCCCCCCCCGAGACCGTAAATGAATGTGCGCCAAAATTCCGACCTTCACCGTAACAGAGAAAGACGTCACGCAATGCTCTTGTGCGTGGTGGACACACCAGCAAATAAGTACGCCAAGAATTTTGTGACGCGTATGAAACAATAAAAAGAAAAAGAACAAACCTTCAGCCGCCCACCGGACTGGCCTTGAGTGCATGAATTTGTTGCTTTTTGATTCCTTTTTCAAAGGTGATAAAGTTCCTCGGCGAGTAGAGAAGAGAAAGTTGAACACGTGCTGCCCAAAAATATGTGGACAAGTTTTCATGAACAGCCTTTCAAGTTTAGCGGATGTAACCACCAGCAAATACCCCTGCATTTACATATTATATATTCCGCAAACCACTGTGCAGTAGGCTGTGGAGCATACTGCGTTGTCCATAGAGCGCTGCAATTGCGTGGTGCACCTACGTGCTTTGCGAGAGAGAGAGAGCAAATACCCTTCACGAACGTCCGCGCAAGTTGCTCAAGATATCCGATACTGCGTCGCCCAGTAAAACAAGCGGGTGAGAGGTCGTCCACGCCCACACCTCAAACTCTCGCGCTCACTCGTACAAGGGCTGGTAATTTGCAGTGGGCGCATGCGCGGTGCTCTTCGCTTACCACCTGGGTTGGGCCATATTTATTCAAATGATGAATATAGATCAAAAATTATTATTCGTTATTTACACATAGCAAATAAAATATTTATTCGAAATATTATTCTGTTATCCGAATAAAAACAATTCCTGAATAGAAAAAGGAAGTTTGAAATAACAGATAAATCCAGTGACATTTATTGCTCCAAAACTTGGTTATTTATTAAACGAAAGTAATGTTTGTCGCTTTTAAATTAGTTTTCAGAGCCACTCTTGTTCCTCCATTTTTCTCCAAACAGCCCAACAGAAACTTTGTTTGGTTTTTCGAAGATTTGTCCTTGTGACATACAAAACAAAATACTTTATGCGCCTGGAAAGAGGTTATCGGTACGTCACATCTCCTGAAATCGTATTTAGTTCAGGATAGCTGCACAAGACTTGCAAGTCACTACCGTGTTCGATAAAAGTTGAAAAATCATAAATTCCGCTGTAGTTTTTTTTTCGGAAATACCTTCTGTACGTTCACTAACCTCTTTTATATTATTCTTAGCATCCATGCTCACACGAAGAACGATGGGGGCGGCATGTTGGTTGCTCAGTCTCCTTCGAATAAAGCTACACAAAATGTACACAAGCGGGTTTCACGAAAACTGCGTTGTCTTTAGTCGAGGGATTCCCCTTTAATGGAGCGAAAGCAAAGACGTATGCTTGACCTTTGTATGGAGGCGCCAGCTGACATCACTCCGTCCTGTGACAGGACGTAACTGCTGTGAGCTGCTATGAAAAAACAGGTGAGATTCGTATGCGGCGTCTGCGCGCTGTACTGCTACAGAAGGGACTACAAGGGACCTTGTCCCACAAAACGTTAGCTGCCTGCAGCTGACGCTTGAACAGCGTGTGGCTGCGGCCGAGCTGATTAGAGAGCAGTATAGAGGCAGCCGAAAAGAACAAGTAAGCATGTGCGAGGGAAAGCTACTTTCTCGGTGGTGGAAGGTGAAAAATTGGTCTAAATGCTTTAAAATTTCCTTACATTGCGAAGTACTCTTACCACAATACAAGGACCAGAGTGCGAAGGATAATGCTGGAAGAGAAATTGTGGAACTTGTGGAAAGAGCATGTAATAAAAGTGCTACATATTCTGACTTTGTGGTGTCACCGCCAGACACCACACTTGCTATGTGGTAGCCTTTAAATCGGCCGCGGTCCGTTAGTATACGTCGGACCCGCGTGTCGCCACTATCAGTGATTGCATACCGAGCGCCGCCACACGGCAGGTCTAGAGAGACTTCCTAGCACTCGCCCCATTTGTACAGCCGACTTTGCTAGCGATGGTTCACTGACAAAATACGCTATTTGCCGAGACGATAGTTAGCAGAGCCTTCAGCTACGTTATTTGCTACGACCTAGCAAGGCGCCATTATCAGTTGCTATTGATATTGTAAATAATGTACAGACAGGTTCAACATTAATGGATTAAAGTTAAGTATTCCAGCATCTGCGTCCGTTTTTCTAAGTTCTAATTTTCTTGTCCTGTTCCAGACCTGACGCCAGCCTGCGTGAGCTTAAACGCGTGCATTTCGGCTTCCTCTAAATTTCGTGGGTTGGTCTTCCGCCAGTCCACAACAGACCTCATTTCTACTGTTTATGAGTTTATTCTCGGGCTAGTAAAGCATATTACAATAAACAGAAATGAATTTATTTTTAGCACTGCACTACTTATTACTCTTTCATTATTGTGATTAAAGAGTATGCAAAGTGAATAGGAAAACCTGGTGCGTATTATACGAGCTTACCGTTACTGCGTGATAGCGATGGAAATGTTACCGATGATGGTGCCACTAAAGCGGAGTTACTAAATACAGTTTCCGTAATTCCTTCACGAAAGAAGACTAATTAAATATTTTAGAATTCGAAACCAGAACAGCTGTTAGCATGAGTGACATAAAAGTAGATATCTTAGGTGTTGCGAAACAACAAAAATCACTTAAGAAAGATGGTATACCAATCAGGTTCCTTTCAGAGTATGCAGACACAATAGCGCCTTTCTTAGCAATCATATACAACCTCTCACTTGACGAAAGGTCTATTCCTAAAGACTGGAAAGTAGCACAGGTCACATCAATATTAAAGAAAGGAATTACAGACCCATATCACTGACCTTAATTTGCAGTAGGATTTTGGAGCATATACTGTACTCGAACATTATGAATCACCTTGAAGAAAATGACTTATTGATACATAACCAACACGGATTTGGAAAATCTCGTTCTTGTGCAACACAGCTAGCTCTTTATTCTCATGAAGTAATGAGTGCTGTCGACAAGGAATCTCATATCGATTCCATATTGCTAGATTTCCAGAAGGCTCTTGATACCGTTCCGCACAAGCGACTATTAATCAAATTGCGTGCATATGGAGTATCGTCTCAGTTGTGTGACTGGATTCGTGACTTCCTCTCAGAGAAGTCACAGTTCGTATCGATAGACGGTAAATCATCGAGTAGAACAGAACTGAGATCTGGCGTTCCGCAAGGTAGTGTCATAGGCCCTCTGCTGTTCCTGATTTACATAAGTGATCTAGGTGATAATCTGAGCAGGCCTCTTAGATTGTTTTCAGATGATGCTGTAATTTACCGTCTAGTAAAGTCATCCGACGATCAACTATAGCTACAAAATGATCTAGAGAGAATTTATGAATGGTGCGAATAGTAGCAATTGGCGCTAAACAAAGAAAAGTGTGAGCTCATCCACACGGGTACTAAAAGAAATCTGATAAATTTTGGGTATACGATAAATCGCACAAATCTAAGTGCTGTCAATTCGACTAAATACCTAGGAATTACAATTATGAGCAACTTAAATTGGAAAGACCACATAGATAATATTGTGGGGAAGGCGAACCAATGACTGCGCTTTTTTGGCAGAACACTTAGGAGATGCGACAAACCCACTAACTAAAGAGACAGCCTACATTACACTTGTCCGTCCTCTGCTGGAATATTTCTGCGCGGTATGGGATCCTTACCAGTTAGGATTGACTGAAGACATCAAAAAAGTGCAAGGAAGGGCAGCTCGTTTCGTGTTATGGCGCAACAGGGGTGAGAGTGTCACTGGTACGATACACGAGTGGATGTGGCAGTCACTGAAACAAAGGCTGTTTTCTTTGCGGCGAGATCTATTTACGAAATTTCAATCACCAACTTTCTCATCCGAATGCGAAAATATTTTGTTGAGTCCCACCTACATAGGGAGAAATGATACCCTAATCAAATAAATCAGACCTCGAACGGAAAGACTTAGGTGTTCCTTTTTCCCACGCGCTGTACCAGAGTGGAATGGTAGAGAAGTAGTATGAAAATGGTTCGATGAACCCTCTGCCAGGCACTTAAGTGTGAATTGCAGAGTAACCATGTCGATGTAGATGTAATTTAAGCAAATCCTTAAGTATTTCAAATAAATATACGCAGTAACGCTAGGAAGTTCGAAGCCTGCTGCATCCTGTTAACATGATTACTTTACCAGGGTGTTATTCCAGCATCTGCAAGGCTGTTTGAGTATTCTATAAATGAATCTCGTATAGCAGACCCATTCCAGTGTGCATAATCGCCACTATTTGCTATTGGTCAAAATTTTCAGTAGGTAAGAGGTTCATGTCTGTTTAGTTCAAGTGAAGATCACTTTTTCTCTTAGAATGGATCTAAAAGTAAAATGCGTAAACAGCAAGCAGCAATAACCAAATTATCAGTCATTTCTGGCTTTAGAATGATCGTCGAATAAAACATGCGAAATATTGGACTTAACACAACGAAGCAATTTTCAGAAACACTACCATTTCCAGAAATACGGCAGTGAAATATAGATTTTTTTATTGTCAGTACTAGTGCTGCGAAGAGAGAAATGTTTCATCATGTTCGGATGCAATCGAAATGGGTCGTTGCCTATAAAAACAGTCGGCACTCCTGTGCCCCAATTCGGCAATCCTGGAGGCGTAGGAGACGCGAAGGAAACTCATCACCACTTGCAAAAATATTTCCCAATACATTTTGCCAAAATGTAGAAAGACTGTAGAGAAAAGGTGTTTGTAATTGCAATACGACGAGCCTGATAGCGCAGTGAATAAAATTTGCTAGTGTTTTCTGTCGATGGTACGAACACAGTTTTATAACTGTCATTTTTCTTCAAACTCTTTATATTTGCCAAAATGTAGAAAGACGGTAGAGAAAAGGTGTTTGTAATTGCAATACGACGAGCCTGATAGCGCAGTGAATAAAATTTGCTAGTGTTTTCTGTCGATGGTACGAACACAGTTATATAACTGTCATTTTTCTTCAAACTCTTTATATTTTGATTTTAATTAGTCAGATGAGATCGTGGGCAAAAGAATCCGCAGTGATTTCTTGTGCAGAACTAACAGTACAACTTGTATGCGGTTGCCACTGTAAGAAGTGTATATTCTGAATGTAAACGCCATAAACCTAAAAGCAAAATAAAAATTACACAGGTACTCGTATAACATAAAAAATACTGTTAGTTTTGCTACTAACTATTAATATGCAACATAATTATTTAATTGAACTGTTTTACCAGAAGATTACGAGAAAAGGTAAAGGAAGATGAAGTATACACAGAGGTAAGGAAAAAGTACCGGAGCTTCTGCTTCCAGTCAAGGCAATAAATTTACACAGACTGATATGTTTACATTTTTAACCAAAGTGGATCACAAGCGAGGATAAGTTACCACGCGATCTGTAGGTTTACCTTAGTCTCCTTTGTGTTTTGATGATGGTGAATCGAGTGACAAAGATGTGGGACAGACTTCGAGAATTTCGTCCAATCCATCTTTTCAGAAGACGTCGAAAGTATCTCAGCGATCAGACCATCCAGCAAAAGTACACACTGACATGACAAAATCTTGGAATCGATAAACTTTTGGCTGGGAGAGAGGCGATCTGTATTGGACGCACTGGCTGAAGAAAAACCCGATGATGACGGCGATTTATTTTTTAAAAGTATTGCCAACACTGTAAAAAACTGAGTCATAATTTGAAGCCAGAATGGTAACACTGAAGATGCTTCTCGATTTGCAAAATCGCATTTCATTCGACTCTTACTTTCCCGTCGATCGTTAATCATCGAGTACTAGCTCACGCTTAACAACTCCAACTGTGGATAACGCTAGCATCACAAATCTGACTGTATAGAAATTGAAAAGCAAGCTGAGGACCTGTTGTAATATTGTGATTGGTTTCTATTTCTTAGTTACATATTATTCTGTTTTCATTTTTATACTGTCTGTGTACTTGGTGAATCAATAACAGATTACGGAAGATTTTTAATTTTACATACCTCAGTATTAAAGCTAGTTTCTCGCCTCGACGTATGGTCAAGGCAAGGGCGCGCATACACGGGAGTAAGGGGACAGCAAGCCCCCCCCCCCCCCCCCCCGCTTGCCTGTTAGGGAAAGGAAAAAATATCGTTTAGTCAGACATTTTTCTTTCGAGAAAATTATTTGAATGTCGGTATAGCGCAGGTTTACAGCGGGGTCGGAACTGGGACTTTTTCATGGATACTTATAAGTCACCATTCGTCTTCCAAAGTACTAAGAATACTGTGTACAGTGTGCTGAGGTTATGCTGAGAAGCGTTTCTTGTACAATAATGTCTGTTGACCCCAAAAGAAGCAAGTTTCAAATTATAGACGAAGGAAAAGTCATATGGAATGCTGCTTCTAAATATTTTGTAAATTTGTGGTAAGGTTCTACGGGACCAAACTGCTGAGGTCATCAGTCCATAGACCTACACACTAATTAAACTAACTTAAACTAACGTACGCTACAGACAACACACACGCCCAGGCGCGAGGGATGACTCGAACGCCCGACGGGTGGGGGGGGGGGGGGGGGGCCGCGAGAACCGTGACAAGGCGCCCTATACCGCACGGCTACCCGGCGCTGCACTTCTAGAGATTATCTGAATTTAATGTGTGATGGCTAGAGCATGAAGTGTTAGGTAAGTGTCCGATCATATACTGTAGCGTAAGATACCGTAAGTTTTGAAGTACGAACAGACAGAAGGATAAGGCAGAGGTGTACAAAAAGTGCATATGAAAACTGTCTTAGTAGCACAACAAATGAGGATCCTGACATCGGAATAGAAACAGAATTGAAGGACGTTGCTGATGAAAAAAAAGTGCAAAACTGGGAAACACAACTTCCGTTCTGATAGATTCTGGCGTCTAGGAAATTGGCAAATTTGTCGACCCTGAAGATGTTAATCTAATCTTTCCTGATTAAAGTTGCGTAAAAAACTGTTTTCATGACTAAATTACAAAAGATACATAAAAAGCTAAGTACCTTTCACATAACGGCTAAGAACCGCCCTTAACCATTTCTCAGTTTCAGGAATGGCCCCTGTTTTTTAATTTTTTTTAAGGGGTAGTCAATCGCATGTGTTACCTGACACTACTTTTGCAAAAGAGTACCAAAAGCCGATTTTGACAAGCCTAAATAAATGTCTAAAAATTATTTGACGACAATCTGATGTCATTTATCGAGAGTGCACTTACTCAAGCATACTGGCCTATTTATTTATGGACAAATCAATATTTATATTTATTGTGAATACCATGGACCTTGCCGTTGGTGGGGAGGCTTGCGTGCCTCAGGGATACAGATAGCCGTACCGTAGGTGCAACCACAACGGAGGGGTATCTGTTGAGAGGCCAGAAAAACCTGTGGTTCCTGAAGAGGGGCAACAGTCTGGATGATTGACTGATCTGGCCTTGCAACACTAACCAAAACGGCCTTGCTGTGCTGGTACTGTGAACGGCTGAAAGCAAGGGGAAACTACGGCCGTAATTTTTCCCGAGGACATGCAGCTTTACTGTATGATTAAATAATGATGGCGTCCTCTTGGGTAAAATATTCCGGAAGTAAAATAGTCCCCCATTCAGATCTCCGGGCGGGGACTACTCAAGAGGACGTCGTTATCAGGAGAAAGAAAACTGGCGTTCTACGGATCGGAGCTTGGAATGTCAGATCACTTAATCGAGCAGGTAGGTTAGAAAATTTAAAAAGGGAAATGGATAGGTTAAAGTTAGATATAGTGGGAATTAGTGAAGTTCGGTGGCAGGAGGAACAAGACTTCTGGTCAGGTGACTACAGGGTTATAAACACAAAATCAAATAGGGGTAATGCAGGAGTAGGTTTAATAATGAATAGGAAAATAGGAATGCAGGTAAGCTACTACAAACAGCATAGTGAACGCATTATTGTGGCCAAGACAGATACGAAGCCCATACCTACTACAGTAGTACAAGTTTATATGCCAACTAGCTCTGCAGATGACGAAGAAATTGAAGAAATGTATGATGAAATAAAAGAAATTATTCAGATATGGAAGGGTGACAAAAATTTAATAATCATGGGTGACTGAAATTCGGTAGTAGGAAAAGGGAGAGAAGGAAACGTAGTAGGAGAATATGGATTGGGGCTAAGAAATGAAAGAGGAAGCCGCCTGGTAGAATTTTGCACAGAGCACAACTTAATCATAGCTAACACTTGGTTTAAGAATCATGAAAGAAGGTCGTATACATGGAAGAACCCTGGGGATACGAAAAGGTATCAGATAGATTATATAATGGTAAGACAGAGATTTAGGAACCAGGTTTTAAATTGTAAGACATTTCCAGGGGCAGATGTGGACTTTAACCACAATCTATTGGTTATGACCTGTAGATTAAAACTGAAGAAACTGCTAAATGGTGAGAATTTAAGGAGATGGGACCTGGATAAGCTGGCTAAACCAGAAGTTGTACAGAGTTTCAGGGAGAGCATAAGGGAACAATTGACAGGAATGGCGGAAAGGAATACAGTAGAAGAAGAATGGGTAGCTTTGAGGGATGAAGTAGTGAAGGCAGCAGAGGATCAAGTAGGTAAAAAGACGAGGGATAGTAGAAATCCATGGGTAACAGAAGAAATATTGAATTTAACTGGTGAAAGGAGAAAACATAAAAATGCAGTAAATGAAGCAGGCAAAAACGAATACAAACGTCTCAAAAATGAGATCGACAGGAAGTGCAAAATGGCTAAGCATTGATGGCTAGAGGACAAATATAAGGATGTAGAGGCTTGTCACACTAGGGGTAAGATAGATACTGCTTACAGGAAAGTTAAAGAGACCTTTCGAGATAAGAGAACCACTTGTATGAACATCAAGAACTCAGATGAAAACCCAGTTCTAAGCAAAGAAGGGAAAACAGAAACGTGGAAGGAGTGTATAGAGGGTCTATACAAGGGCGATGTACTTGAGGACAATATTATGGAAATGGAAGAGGATCTAGATGAAGATGAAATGGGAGATACAATACTGCGTGAAGAGTTTGACAGAGCACTGAAAGACCTGAGTCGAAACAAGGCCCCCGGAGTAGACAACATTCCATTGGAACTACTGACGGCCTTGGGAGAGCCAGTCCTGAAAAAACTCTACCATCTGGTGATCAAGATGTATGAAATAGGCGAAATACCCTCAGACTTCAAGAAGAATATAATAATTCCAATCCCAAAGAAAGCAGGTGTTGACAGATGTGAAAATTACCGAACAATCAGTTTAATAAGCCACAGCTGCAAAATACTAACACGAATTCTTTACAGACGAATGGAAAAACTAGTAGAAGCCGACCTCGGGGAAGATCAGTTTGGATTCCGTAGAAATACTGGAACACGTGAGGCAATACTGACCTTACGACTTATCTTAGAAGAAAGATTAAGGAAAGGGAAACCTATGTTTCTAGCATTTGTAGACTTAGAGAAAGCTTTTTACAATGTTGACTGGAATACTATCTTTTAAATTCTAAAGGTGGCAGGGGTAAAATACAGGGAGCGAAAGGCTATTTACAATTTGTACAGAAACCAGATGGCAGTTATAAGAGTCGAGGGACATGAAAAGGAAGCAGTGCTTAGGAAGGGAGTAAGGGACGTTTGTAGCCTCTCCCCGATGTTATTCAATCAGTATATTCAGCAAGCAGTGAAGGAAACAAAAGAAAAATTCGGAGTAGGCATTAAAATCCATGGAGAAGAAATAAAAACTATGAGGTTCGCCGATGACATTGTAATTCTGTCAGAGACGGCAAAGGACTTGGAAGAGCAGTTGAATGGAATGGACAGTGTCTTGAAAGGAGGATATGAGATGAACATCAACAAAAGCAAAACGAGTATAATGGAATGTAGTTGGACTAAGTCGGGTGATGCTGAGGGAATTAGATTAGGAAATGAGACACTTAAAGTAGTAACGGAGTTTTGCTATTTGGGGAGCAAAATAACTGATCATGGTCGAAGTTGAGAGGATATAAAATGTAGACTGGCAATGGCAAGGAAAGCGTTTCTGAATAAGAGAAACTTGTTAACATCGAGTATAGATTTAAGTGTCAGGAAGTCATTTCTGAAAGTATTTGTATGGAGTGTAGCCATGTATGGAAGTGAAACATGGACGATAAATAGTTTGGACAAGAAGAGAATAGAAGCTTTCGAAATGTGGTGCTACAGAAGAATGCTGAAGATTAGATGGGTGGATCACATAACTAATGGGGAAGTATTGAATAGGATTGGGGAGAAGAGAAGTTTGTGGCACAACTTTACCAGAAGAAGGGATCGGTTGGTAGGACACGCTCTGAGGCATCAAGGGATCACCAATTTAGTATTGGAGGGCAGCGTGGAGGGTAAAAATCGTAGAGGGAGACCAAGAGACGAATACAATAAGCAGATTTAGAAGGATGTAGGTTGCAGTAGGTACTGGGAAATGAAGAAGCTTGCACAGGATAGAGTAGCATGGAGAGCTGCATCAAACCAGTCTCAGGACTGAAGACCACAACAACAACAACTCTGAGTGTGATTGAATCTTAATAAAATTTATGTATTTAAATATTGTTGTAAGATACTGATGAACCAAAACATTATGACCACCTGCTTTGGAACGAAATTCATCACTCATTCTGCGTATCAGGGCTCCGACAGTTTGTTGGTAGGTTTGAGGAGGTATGTGGCATTAGATGTCTACGCACAGGTAATGTAATTCGCCTAAGTAACGGGCCGCTGATATGCGTGCGCGGTGATTAAGTCCGATAACGGCACAGACGGGCTCCATATGTACATCAGGCGAATCTTTTCGCCGAGGCATCAATGTGAGTTCGCTATAATACTCCTCAAACCACTGTAGTACGGTTGCAGCTATGAGACACGGATAATTACAATGCTGAAAGATGACATCGCTGTAGGGGAAGCCATCAAGCAGGAAGGGATGCAGACCGTTCGCAGCTTCAGCGTGTCTTCGATTACTACCACAGGTCCCATGCAAGCACGGGAGAATGCCTCCCGTGGCATAATACTGCTCCCAGTAGCCTGCGTCCGTGGCGAACTGGGCGTTTCGAGCCACCGTTCATCTCGATGACAGCGTTTTTGGAGAAAGCCATCGACATAGAGTAGGAAAAATGTGATTCATCCGAAGAGACCGCACGTTCCGATTGATCGACAGTCGAATCCCGATGGTTCCTTCCCCACTGAAATCGTGATTGACGATGTCATTAGGTCAAAATGTGAACATGTAGGAATGGTCTGTTACAGAGCTCCATGTTCAACAACGTACGTTGAACTGTGCACTTCGAAACGCTTCTGCGTGTGCCAGCTTTGTGCTGTTACCGCAGACATGCCACAGACTTTACAGAGCAGACAAGCCTCTGATCCCTACGTTGTGTGAAGAGCTGTGGAGTGGACGTCCAACCATTTAGCCGCTAGTGATACTTTCATTGTCCTTCTACCTCTTTCCATAGATTCTCACGACAGTAGCACGTGAATTTTCGACCAGCTTCCCCGTTTTCTAGCTGCTCGTTCACAGACTTTGCATAATAATAATCTGCCACCCATCAAAGTCGCTTATCTCAGTGGATTTCCCCATTTGCAGGCCATATTTTCGCTAGGGTGACCCCATTCGTCTCTGCTGCATTTCCAAATTGTTCATAGGGCGTCACATACCCATATCTTCACCAGTCAGCATCCAAGCACGTAGTGGGTTCAAAATGGTTCAAATGGCTCAGAGCACTATGGGACTTAACATCTATGGCCAACAGTCCCCTAGAACTTAGAACTACTTAAACCTAACTAACCTAGGGACATCACACAACACCCAGTTATCACGAGGCAGAGAAAATCCCTGACCCCACCGGGAATCGACCCCGGGAACCAGGGCGCGGGAAGCGAGAACGCTACCGCACGATCACGAGCTGTGGACCACGTAGTTGGCAGCGGTCATAATGTACTGGCTTATCAGTCCGGGAAGTGGTCAAATTGAATGTAATAATGCCCGTAGAACTTACGCATGGTGTATATGTGGTGGGGACGGCATCTAGCCAATGGATAAGTGCGCAGTAGCGGAACGCTGTGGGAGTCAAGTGGAGACTGGGACTTTTTCGAGTGTAGAGCGCAAGGAAACTTTTCTAAGCACTTTTCTGCAAGTTCTAGAAGGAGGCAAATCTGCGTGTGGTAAAGAATGCTATTCACTTATCGAGGTGTTTGATTCTGGTCGCTGACCAGCTCCTACCATACGTTAACTTCTGAAAGGACTTCATGTTTCGAGCGGCCCGAATGTGCTCCAGAGTGGGATTCTAACTTTTTTCGTTTTCATCGCGGACCTGAGGATAGACAGAATATGAGTTACCGTTCTTCCTATAACAAATAATAATTTGTAATTTGTCATGTTGAATCCTCAGCTGTTTTCAGTTTGTGAACATTTCGTGTATTGCGATGGCGAAATGGACTTAGTGTTATGTGTAACTTTGATTAGAATTTATTCTGGGTGTCCTGCTACCATTCTCATAACGCTCTCAACGTAAGTTTACCGCATTTGATAAGGGTATTTTCTGTCTGTATTTTAACTGAATATCATAGGATCACTTCCTGTTTATTTGAGTTATCCTTTCTTGAATAAATATTATTCACCCTAATTATCTGTCTTCTACATCACTACAGATGTTAGAACAGAACCCTCAGTATCACATTATTAATTTAACTTTTATTTTGTACTTCTGAATATTTTATAAAATGTCAATTCTAGCCAATGAATAGGCTATTTTACTGCGGGATCATAGCTACAGATTATTTTTTGCAGTGAATTAGCTGCGTGGCATGAATTCAGACATGCATAGCTCGAACTATTATTTTTAAACACAGTTATGCATAGCCCAAGTACCTGAAGTACGAGAAACCAACGGTAAAGGTGCAAGTGATTTGCTAATATTGGATGCTGGAGAGCAGCTTTGCAGTAGAAAACAGTTAGGTATCGTCACAATTGTGGGCTCTTTTGGGAAATGAATGTAATCCCTTTAGAATTACAACTGTAATTCCAACACTGTACAATATTCTGTGATCCAGGTCTCAAGTATATTTCACGATAGGCAGTTTGCTTGGGGGTTTGGAGCATACTATTTTGCAGCAGTTGCAGGTGTGAGAATTGGTAGTATAAGTTAAGTGTGGGAAAGTTAGTGGGAACATAGGAAGAGGGTTTGAAGTGTCGAGTTGAATCAAGTATTTTGCTAGTGTATTAAATCAGTTTTCTCTGCTACCCTGTTGGTAAATGTATCGATTTCGCTGGGGAGGGAATTCAGTGCCTGATCTGTTGGAATTCTGGAAGTCATATGATTACTGGTAGCTACACCACAGTCGTATTTCTGCAGCTATATGCTTCAACACTCACCACGACTGTGGACTGACGCATGTTCGGCGCAGTTCATGGTCAAGAGCATCATGAAATTCTGCAGAGGCAGCTGGAGTACGAACGATGTGAACTTCAACGTCAGAACACCGTTCATGTCCTGTGACTGTGTTAGTGAAGCGATACGAAGAAGTGCTCAAAGCGCAATGTGATTTCAAATGAGCAAAAGTAGATCTGTCTCGAACTTTTCCATAAATTTATATGATTTGTTTCATTTTGGTGTTCAGTTGATATGCAGTAAGTTTTATAATTTGTGGTAGATTTAGTAAATTTATGGTGATGATATATATTGTGACATATTCCAGGAGGTGTGTGATGTTCATTACACTACCATACAGACACTTACACTATTGTTCTGACATGCAAGAAGAGTGCTTAAATTATCTATGTGGTGTATTTATCATTTAAATATGTCAAATTTGGTGCAACTTAATGTGCTAAATTTGCGAGCTAATATGCCACATTAAGCGGAGGTGAGCAACTTTAGGAGTACGTGGGAGAATTATTGGTCCACCTAGGCGGGGTACTGGCTAGAGCTTAATTTTATTGCTGGGCTGCTTGCGAGTCGACGGGACGATGACGCTGCATGGCTTCTCCAGGTAAGCTCAGGCGAAGAGAAAAGGAGCGCGTGGCCGGTACGGGGAATTTTAACGCTTAAGAGGACAGATAATGCTCCAAGAAATAGCTGTGTAAAACACGCTCAAAGATGGCTTCTTACAGCTCTTCAAGAATCGCTAACAATTCACAGTCAAGTATTAAAGCAAGTCTCAATACAGCTGATATCTGAGAAAATGTGGCAAATCCAATGACAACAATATTGTAATATTCGTAGAACTAGAGAAGTTAATATTCACAGTAAATAAACATTTTCAAAATGAACCTCTTAAGGGGCTCCGGAACGCCCTATACTTGCAATGTTAAAATAACGCTTATAAATTACATCTTTCCTCATAAAGTATTTGAGGTAGGAAGTTGAACTTTTTACAGATTATTTATTGGAATATGGGCTACAACTTAACACAGGGATTTTACAAAATTTTAGTTCAGTTATTAAAGATGATTTTTTTTCAATTGTAATGAAAATTCACAACATTTTTTTGCAATTTTTTATTTATATATTCAAAAATATACAGTTTTTTGGAAAAAGGCTGTGTTAAATTATGCAGAAGGTACTGTGTAACATTTGCTGAAAATTTGAAACAAATATGTTTGGAAGATCCTTAGACAACATGTCATTAGTATGAGAAAATAAAAGTTTTGGGAATCGAGCGACAAAGATTGGATTAACTTTTTAGTGCATTCCAGGTCCATAGGATGGATTATCTTCATCCTCTGCAAACTCCTCCTCCAGCTTCCTCTTGTTCCTCCTCCTGTTTACTCTTGCTTGTATTTCTAGACTCTTTACAGCCCTGTCTGCAGCCCGAAGGCGTTCCTTGTCTAAAGCAAGCATCGCTCGTTGTTGTGTTCGTAGATTTTGCTACCATTTTCTTCAGTTGCAGTTACTGCAACACTGTTCCAAAAGGTGGTCATGTATGAACACTTATCACATTTCAGTTGTATTTCACTAGCAGATCCTACGTGCTTTATAATGGAGAGTTCCAGACCAACTTCACTACAATGAATACATCTTACACAGTTTGAAAAAATTCCTTTGAGAACCGACATATCAAATATTTCATTCACATCCGATTCGCCCATAAAACATTCATAGTTTTCACTCATTGAACCAAGCTTTTTCTGTGAAGTATTTTTTTTCCCACTTTGACTGCTATGGGCAGGTGTACTTGAGAGGTTAGGTTCACTCACTTGGTTATCGTCTTTATTGTTTACAGTAATAACACATACCTTTGGCTTTCCAACATTTCTCCTTTTCTTAAAAGCCTTCAGAGGATTTATAATAACTTTACTTTAACTCATTATTATACTTCAACAAAACAGAGACTCAAGAAACAGAATTAATTACGAATAGTTTCGAGATAAGGACAGAGTAAATAAACATGAAGCAATCGACAATCACACCAGCGATATATATTGAACCATCACAGGTTAGCCACAACACATACTTTATCTCACACCACTAAAATGTACCTGATGAACACGGACGTTAATAATAACACCATTTGACAGCAGTTTAACAGCGCCACAGTGAGTCACGCCCATGTAGAACACATTTCAAAAAAAAAAAAAAATTAAAAATAGTTGTAGTCTTCGGAATTGAATAAATTATATATCTATTAAAAGTTAATAGTCTGCAGATTCAGAAACCGCAAAAAAGTAAAAATTGAACTTTTCATGATTTTGAGCCTTTCCGGAGCCCCTTAATTAACAACTTTTAAACGCTTGCACATACGATGTCTCGGAGACTGCATTGCACTGTAACTCTCATCTCTGAAAGTTTCATATCCGTATCTATATATTATTTCTTCATTTTTATATATAATTTTATGACTTAACTTTCCCTATTCAGCATGTTATAACACGCAAACTAATTACCGTTCGAGGACCAAACTTTGTGGCATTAATGTCAAGGACATGAGAAGAGAAACAATGCAGAATCGATTCAATTGGAACGCTTTAAATGTGCTGCTACAGATCATCATTCCATTACATACCGTTACCATTACTGCTACAAAAGGGGTTGAAAAAGGCCCCCCCGTCAGTGTCCAGAGGCGTCTGAAACAGGAGGATTTTATTCTGCACTGAAGAAAGAAGCGTGTTCGTAGGTATGCTGGCTACCTCTCTTGGTATGCTGCGCTTCAGACCAGCACATTTGTGAATGCTCCTCCTGTCCTTCATGGAGCCCCACAACCAGAAATCACAGGGAGTGAGAGCCGATGATCGTGCCTGGCCTAGCATTTGGAAACGATCGGCTGATAATTCAGTCGTTTCCAGATGTGTTTCAGAGAAGCAGGTTAGCTTCACGAGCGATGTGTGGTGGGGCCCCATCTTGCATGGAAACCGTTGAGTTCAATGCGTCTCTCTCCTGTAGGGCGTGTATTACATGCTGGCGAAGCATATCGCAGGAGTTCTGGCCAGTCACACTGCACGTCTTTGGTCCTTGAGCGCCAACCTGTTCAAAAACGAATGGGCTAATGATGCCGTGAAGGCACACCATACGGTGACACGTTCACCATACCGAGGAACTTCATGCTCACTGACTGGAGGTGAAGATCCCCACACTCGGCAATTCTCGGAAAATAAGCTTCTTCTGTTCATGCGATGGTCCAGAGCCATACCTCATCTACTTGAATCCTTGCGAGAAAGTGGAGAGCAAAGGTAACACGTCGTTTGTGCGGCCTGTGGTGTGAGCTGCTGTACGGTATGGCTCCTGTGCGGATACCATTTCAGAATGGCTCAAAGCACCTTGCATACAGTGAACCACCGGATGTTCAATTGCCGTGACACGGCACGCGCACTGCCTGATGATCGGGAATTGCGCGCAGCGTTGGCTGCCACAGCAACAGCGATTTCATCAACCACCTGTAGTACATCCGTCGTCTGCCTCTTCCCGGAGCGGCGCCCAGTTCTCCAGCTGATTCGAACATCTTCATCATGCTCCGCACAGCAGGTGGAGAATGAGAACCCTTACGTGATCCTTTCAACCGGCGGTATTCTAGAAGTGCAGCTGCAGAATTACTGTTGCTTTGTTAATAGAGCTTCACGAATAATATCCTGCTCCTTTTGTCCGAGCTCATGCTGACACGTCAACAGGTGCACTGCGACTGGTCAGGTGTGTGAGACCATGAATCACGATGATTGATCACGGCACCTGGTGGCCATAATTGGAACTGGACGGTGGCGCTGTGACGCATGGTAATCGTGCACACCACACTCTGGACATTAATGTTAGCTGCTGCTCATACGATAATTGGTTTCCGTATTATAACGTGTTAAATAGAGAAACTTTAATTACAACCACCCGGTATTCTCATTATGCCAATGTTTGTCAGATCGTCGAATCTTCCACAATTAGATAGCAAATGAATACAGCATGACTACCTCACATTTTCACATTCTTGCGTATTTATTGAATGAAAAGTTTAGTATTTCGGCAGTAAAATTATTTAGATATTATTTGCATCGTAATTTAGGAAGTTGTAGTTGCACCTGCTAGCTGCTACCAAGTATGTAAAAGAGTATCAAAAGGTGCCTCCGACAAGTAGGTCTGAATAACTGTTGAGCAATTTTAACGAAAATCTATAGTCAGTTATTTTGAGTACACTTGCGCAAAAATATTGGCTTATTTGTTTACCGAGACACTTTTATTTATTGTTGTTGTGAATGGTCTGTGTCCGAATGTTTATAACAAGTCTTTATTCAAATATTGTTGCAATATATTAGTTTAGTCTAGGAAATGGTTGCATTGAATGAAAGCTTGTCTGTAGAACTTACGCACTATGTATTATTGGTGGGGATAGTTTTCAGACAATGCGAAAGCAAACAGTAACTGAACACTATGGGAGTCAAGTGGAGACTGGGACATTTTCAAGTGAAGAGCTCTAGGGAGCGAGTATGGGCACTTTTGCCCGAGTTCTAGAAGGAGGCAGATCTGCCTGTGGTAACGAGTGGTATTCTATCACTTAAAATAACACCTTAACTCCTGAAGAGACTTAATATTTCGAGAGGTATGAATTTGCTCCTGAGTAGGTTTCTAATTTTTTCTGCTTGTATCACGCAACTGAGGACAGACAGAGTATCAAGTACTATTCTTGCTATCACATATGATGATTTGTGAAACATCCTCTTGATCTCCGAACTGTTTACAACTCGTGAATATTTCGTTTAATCTGATTACAAAATTGAGTTAGTTTTCATGTATGTTTGATTAGAATTTATTGGGGTCCTGCTACCAGTCTCACAACACTCTCAATGTAACTTAACTGCGTTTGATAAGTGTATTCAAAAATGGTTCAAATGGCTCTGAGCACTATGGGACTTAACATCTACGGTCATCAGTCCCCTAGAACTTAGAACTACTTAAACCTAACTAACCTAAGGACATCACACAACACCCAGTCATCACGAGGCAGAGAAAATCCCTGACCCCGCCGGGAATCGAACCCGGGAACCCGGGCGTGGGAAGAATAAGTGTATTTTCTGCCTGTATTTTAACTGAATGTCGTAGGACCACACTTGTTTATTTGAGGTTGCGCTGTAAACATTAGTCATCTACGTAAATTACAAAAGCTAAAATAGAATCCTTGTTCTTAAATTATTCATTTAATTTTGATTTTGTATTTTTGAGTCTTTTATAAACTCGCATTTCTAGTCAATAGACAGACTATTTGACTGCATGACTGTAGCTAGAGGTTATTACTTGCAGCAAACTAGCTCTGTGACATGAAAGCAGACGTGTGGTCTCAACCCTATGGCTATATCGAACTATTCTTTTTAAACAGAGTCGGCCATAACCTAAGTACCGGAAGTATACTTGACACAAAGTGAAGATGCACTGGTTTGCTCGTATGGGATGCCGTTTAGAAGAGGCGACAAGCTTCCTCGAAATGGTGTTTGATAACAAATTCGCTTTAACAGTCGAATGCTTTTTGATACAGACATATATAAGGCAGGTCAAAATGCACAAAGAAAAGGGGTTCGATCTGCCACAATGCCACCACGCTGCCAATGAAGCAGCATGGCTTATACCATAGCACGTCTTGGTGGAAGAGCTCCAACAGGCAATAAGCTGTACATTCAGGAAAAGGGGCTTTCGTTTGAACACCAAACTTAAATGAAAATTCCAACAGAACACCCACAAGAACACTGAAAAGTATGACTAGCATATTGCACCCAAACCTAAAACCTCGAATGTTTCTAGTTCCTTAATTGAAAAGGACACAAATTTGTTTTGTAATGATTTATGCAGTTCATTTCAGCACATAAGATATATGACCTAAAAGAATAATATACGTTTAAAAAGTATAGCTCTTTGCTATAACTCTATGAAAATAAGTAAATAAACTGTATTCAGGACTCAACAGAAAGTATAACATCTTTTACGTTTACCTGTCTCAATAAATGTATCACTTCACCTTCATATTTTCGTAATATTGAAGCAGAATTCTCTGAGTCTGCAGATCGACAGATGGTGGTCATGCTGTCGATATAAATGAAAGTGTGCCGTCACATCAATCTTGGGAATAAAATAGTGCAAGTAATTTTGTACAGCAATATTCACGGGAAGTTGGATGTGTAGTTGTTAGTCGAAATATCGTGACATAAACTCAACATCGTCCTGTTTCAGGACAGAAGTCTCATGGAATAGCCCAATATTAATAACAATAATGAAAGCAAGAGTGAAATGGTGGGATTAAGGTTGGAGTAAGGAAGGGGCACATTCAAAGTGGTGCATGATTCTGATAAAAATACAAGATGTAGGGAAAAGTGGATAATGTGCAATATGTACAGAGTGATCGAAATGAAACTGATCCAGAAAGTGTTTCATACGCTTTAAGACAGGAAATCAAACTTACATTATCTGCATCCAGGTCCGGTGGTGTAGGTTGGGTACCCTGCCGCAAGCAGCATGAAAAACTTTTTTATTTTGACCGCGCTATGTAATGACCCAGTGATAACAATATTAATGGAAATGATGCGATTGGAAGGGCATCAGCCCAGGACGCAGTCTTTTAGTTTTATATCTGTACCTTGAAGAAGCAATGAAGGAGTGTAACTGAAACTGAGAGATAAAGAGCATTAATGACAAGAGGACACTGTTACAATTAGTGAAAGTCAGGTAGAATTCCGAATCTATTGAGGGGAATGAATGATGTAACGAGCACAGTATGCTGACTGAGAGTAAAAGGAAGGTTCGACGAAAATAATTAGTAGGAGCAGAAAAGATACTAGTGACGAACCGATTACAAATGAGGGACCAGGTGTTGCTACCTTGGAGGTAAAATAACGCATTACTGGCGAAGCAAGAAGGCTGTAAGAAGCAGGTTAGTACAGGGAAAGACGACATTCCCCACTACTAGCACCAACCACAGGCTTCGATCTTATTAAAAAACTGTTTGAGAATGTTCGTCCATTTGTATGTAAGTGGATTATTGGCAGGATGATAGGACATGCGTTAACACATCAAGGAATAACCTAAATGGTACTACTAGGAGCTGCAGAGGGCAGAAACTGTAGAATAAGACAGAGATTATAGAAAGCGCGTTGGAAATTTAATCTTCTTCGTCCTCGAGTTTTCCAGTTACTCAAGATCGTCTTTCCTAATCACATTGCGCTATCTATAACGTTGGTAGGCTTTCTTCACCGTGGCTTATTTTCTGCACATTAATTTGGATATTCCTCAGTCAGCCGGTCTGACGTCTTCCTTTCCCACCCCTCTTTGGTGTCATGGAAAGACAGTTTTTCTCCGCAGGGTCTTCAAGTTTTCACGTAAGAGATCGTACCAGCTCCTGCCCAATTCTGACAGTTTTTCGTTTATGGGAACGGCTTTAAAGCTACCTCTTATGAATTCATTGCTCACTTCTTAATTCAATGTTACTGCTCTTCGCCTCCGCAACATGCACATGTCACTTTTATATAACGTTTATCCGTCAGTCTTTTTCACCGCCATGGATTCACTGATACACGATAGCGCTGGTCTTATAGCTGCTTTGTAAATCATAAGCACCTTAATCGCAAACAATGATACATTCAATGCCGATGAACGTTTCGTTCGACCTCTTGCGGTACTAACGCCAACGAGGATAATGGACGCGGGACACTATGTATGTAGTGTGCAACGTGTGGGAATTTGCGTTGGACGGGAATTGTGCCCGACAGCCGAAGTGGTTAAGACGACAGCTCACGATAAGTGGGAAATCCAGGTTGAAGTCTCATTCATCACAAATTTTCACTTATCACTATTGGATTTGTGTCAATGCCCGGTTGCAACTGATTTAACTATTTTCTTTCTTCGTGTTTTATAAATTTTGCCTTTGGTTTTTATGAGCGTTTTTGCGTTGTACACAACCCCTGAATATATGCACCAGTTGTTCCACCCATCCATGTTGTTCTTTGTGCTACGTCTGCTTCAATTCATCTGTTCTCTGATATTGCTGATCCTACTTATTTTAATATTGTAACTCTAAAAGTGTGACGAAATCACTTTAATATCTGTAGTTTTGCGGCATCGGGGCTAAAGTTACACACTATGAATTCTGCCTTTGTTCCACGAATGCCTAAGCCTGCACGTTTTCTTGAACTTCTTGGGTGATGTGAGATAGATGTAATGGCTGCATCATCGGTGTACGAGAGATTCCAAGATGTTGCTTTCTGTATCTTAGCAGTCATTACAACATTAACCAATAAGGGACGTACGACACTTGCCTAATGGACACTTACATTAACATTAACAGATATTTTGACATTGTTTGGACACTGTTGTAGCTTATATGCCAATGATAAATGAAGTGTAGCACTTCGGGACATTATGTACACGTAGATCTTCCCGTATTACTGTTTTTGGTACTGGATACCTGTAGCAGCGCCAGTTGTGTAGTTGGGTCGAATGGAGCAAACGTCGTAACATTTCGGAAGCGAGTATCACGAAGTGCGTCGTCCGGTTTGGGAATCAAATCTAGGCCACAAAGGATTTCGTCCAAGATACAGTAGACGCTGCAGCATTTCCCAACCGTATTTATCGAATCAGTCACAGCTCGCATGGTGTCCTCCCAAGCGTTGCCCTGCGCAGTGATGGGTGGACTGGGCTTCTTTGTCAATGACTGAATAATTAATTTGGCAGACAACTTGTCTTGCCGCAGGTGAAGGCAGAATAAAAATCAAATACTAGAAGTTACGGACAAAATACTGAATGTTCCATCCCCTGAATTAAGAGAGAGTGCGCCGAGATGTAGTTGAAATACAAATATCCATGATAATTGACGATGCCAGCCCAAGCAGGGGCGGCTAAGGTTGTTGTTACGGAAACATCACATGATTCCCACAACAGCTGTTTGGTGTTTGCTACCGATTAGCACGCGGACACTGATTACTGACCATGATGTACTGTGCTGCACGATCAGTGGTCGCTACCGAGGTAAGCAGCATGTTCATTTGTGCATAATGGCGAGGTCTCTCTCGTGGACTGTGGTCACGAACTCGCACGTACCGAACTAGTTTCGACTGGGTTATCGAGAGCGTCTCCCCTCACTTCTATGACCGAAGATCCAACGACAGTGTCTACCTCCCGCTAACAGGAATAGGAGCTCTGTGACCGACCTAACACGTGCGCCTACTGTGCATCCGTTCCGGCCCGTACAGGCATTGTCGGCGGAATCACAACTAGGACGTCTGGAATAGCGGGTGGTCGGCAAAAGCGGCGGGCGGGGCGAGTGTCCCTCCGCCGCTGATGAAGAGGAACTGAGATTCGGACTAACTGCTTTAGCCTTCTAGTAATACGTCAATTGCAACAACTGTATATTAAATAAAACAGGCGTCGCACACTTATAATATCTTCACGGGTGGGGAATCAGGTCGTTGAGCAAGGCAGTGGAGGTCCCTAATTGCTGGGGAAAATTAATTTGGTATGATTTAATGTGCAATTAATGAACTCGACTTTTAAACTACTGGGCAGGTCAGTCCTTGACTAATATCAATCGAAGTAAATGTGTTATGAAAAGCGTTGATTAAACTTTGCTGGGGCACTCTCTCTTTCTCAGCGAGCTAGACTGTTTGCTACTTTGCCTCCACGTCTTCTGTGACTGGTTAGCACGATATATCGGTGCTACAAACTCCATCACAGTCGTACACTGGAATCGCTATAAATTTCACATTGCTGGGTTTCAAAAATGGTTCAAATGGCTCTAAGCACTATGGGACCTAATATCTGAGGTCATTAGTCCCCTAGACTTGGAACTACTTAAACCTGACTAACCTAAGGACATCACACGCATCCATGCCCAAGGCAGGATTCGAACCTGCGACCATAGCAGCAGCGCGGTTCCTGACTGAAGCGCCTACAACCGCTCGGTCAAGGTGGCCGGCTGCTGAGTATATTACGAACTTTGTATCGTCTTGTTGACCTGTAATGAAGCCATTTGTTTGACTGGAGTTTCGTGTGTGAGTCGTACAATTAGGCCAAAATCATCCAGAGTAATTACACGGTATAAGAAAGACTTTCCTTTCGAAGCGGTTACGTGACATATCGGTGACATTTCTGCATTTCCGCCAAATCATGCAATATTTCTCATACCTGCAGACATTGAAACACAGTCGTTGGTCCTAATCCTGTCTCTCGGGTCAGCGCACTGATCGTTTTCCGTGGATAACTGTCCTGTAACACTGTAAGACCAGACACTTCTCCTTCGCCGACACAGGGATAACTTGGTCAACAAATGTCACATTTTAGCGTTCCTAGTTGAAAAGTTTTACCCAACTAGACAATCAGACACGGATGTAACACGTCTAGCGCGGCCTCCATATGGCTGTAGAAGGGATGGAACTACACTCCTGGAAATGGAAAAAAGAACACATTGACACCGGTGTGTCAGACCCACCATACTTGCTCCGGACACTGCGAGAGGGCTGTACAAGCAATGATCACACGCACGGCACAGCGGACACACCAGGAACCGCGGTGTTGGCCGTCGAATGGCGCTAGCTGCGCAGCATTTGTGTACCGCCGCCGTCAGTGTCAGCCAGTTTGCCGTGGCATACGGAGCTCCATCGCAGTCTTTAACACTGGTAGCATGCCGCGACAGCGTGGACGTGAACCGTATGTGCAGTTGACGGACTTTGAGCGAGGCCGTATAGTAGGCACGCGGGAGGCCGGGTGGACTTACCGCCGAATTGCTCAACACGTGGGGCGTGAGGTCTCCACAGTACATCGATGTTGTCGCCAGTGGTCGGCGGAAGGTGCACGTGCCCGTCGACCTGGGACCGGACCGCAGCGACGCACGGATGCACGCCAAGACCGTAGGATCCTACGCAGTGCCGTAGGGGACCGCATCGCCACTTCCCAGCAAATTAGGGACACTGTTGCTCCTGGGGTATCGGCGAGGACCATTCGCAACCGTCTCCATGAAGATGGGCTACGGTCCCGCACACCGTTAGGCCGTCTTCCGCTCACGCCCCAACATCGTGCAGCCCGCCTCCAGTGGTGTCGCGACAGGCGTGAATGGAGGGACGAATGGAGACGTGTCGTCTTCAGCGATGAGAATCGCTTCTGCCTTGGTGGCAATGATGGTCGTATGCGTGTTTGGCGCCGTGCAGGTGAGCGCCACAATCAGGACTGCATACGACCGAGGCACACAGGGCCAACACCCAGCATCATGGTGTGGGGAGCGATCTCCTACACTGGCCGTACACCACTGGTGATCGTCGAGGGGACACTGAATAGTGCACGGTACATCCAAACCGTCATCGAACCCATCATTCTAGCATTCCCAGACCGGCAAGGGAACTTGCTGTTCCAACAGGACAATGCACGTCCGCATGTATCCCGTGCCACCCAACGTGCTCTAGAAGGTGTACGTCAACTACCCTGGCCAGCAAGATCTCCGGATGTGTCCCCCATTGAGCATGTTTGGGACTGGATGAAGCGTCGTCTCACGCGGTCTGCACGTCCAGCACGAACACTGGTCCAACTGAGGCGCCAGGTGGAAATGGCATGGAAAGCCGTTCCACAGGACTACATCCAGCATCTCTACGATCGTCTCCATGGGAGAATAGCAGCCTGCATTGCTGCGAAAGGTGGATATACACTGTACTAGTGCCGACATTGTGCATGCTCTGTTGCCTTTGTCTATGTGCCTGTGGTTCTGTCAGTGTGATCATGTGATGTATCTGACCCCAGAAATGTGTCAATAAAGTTTCCCCTTCCTGGGACAATGGATTCACGGTGTTCTTATTTCAATTTCCAGGAGTGTAAAAGACTTAGCAGACGCGTCATAGGTGCGCTGCAGAAAACAGCAGCTCCAAAGAGACCCCTAAGTAGTCAATAATATTGACAGTGTTACCCATGTAGGCAATACTGCTGATTGTCTAGGGGTGACTGAAAGGTAGCGAAATAATACCAAGGACATCAAAAACTTCGGAAATATACTGTGCTGCCTGGAAAGATTGTGCCGTTTGTAGACAGTATCGACAATAACTTTTCCGAGATTGTCACGCGGCGTCTTACTGTGTTCAACATATTCCCGTTTGCTGTTTGTCTACCACGTGAGGCTCGTTCGTTTCGATCTAGTTTTAATAATCAAGAAGAGAGGGCATTTTTCTTCAGTACATTGAGGTTTATCATTCAGTGACCGTATTGTGGCACGAGGCGGCTTAACAGTACAAAAATCGTGTGGTACTTTCTCCTTGCAAGAGAGTATCTTAAAGAAATTAAATTCTTTGACAACAACTTTCAGGTGGGAAGTAAAGAGACAGGAAAGCAGGAAAATGTGGGGCAGACTCCAAGGAAGCGGAACCTACTCTATGGTAACTTGAACAAATGAGCTTCCTGTTGGTCTGTAACACTATCTCCCTAACTTTACTTATAATTATTTTAAACAAAATCTGTGATTAGATGGTAAGATAATATTTTAGGGAATTAAGTGCAAATAATGATAGAAAGACTGTTGACCAGTCGGTGACCACCGTGTAGTCTTATGTGGACCAGTTGTCGAAGCTTGTAGCTCGTTGCAGAGTCTGGAATCATGTATAGACCGTGTACAGCAAGCACGAAAGTTGCCTCGCCATCGGTTTGATGGGTCCAGCTTTTATTCTAGCTTTCTCAGTTCCAAATATTGCTTGTTACAGCATGTAATAAACACAGACAATGATTCTTCTCGATAATTCACGGTTCACTATTCGTATATCGGTGCTAGCTACTCGACTAGACCAAATCCATATTTAAAACGCAATTCTTCTCTATAAAGTTAATAAGACAAAATAAACAAGGAATAAACGCTTAGTGTAATGAGCACGTATCAAAGCTGCATCGTAATCACATACAGTCTCTGGTACATACAGTAGTTTGCTTCAAATTACATTTAAATACACGTGCAGTCACTTTTCACACTCAAGGCCAATGTCTTATTAGTTCATAAGTGTTAAACTACACCAGCAAGTTGTAACATCAGTTAGCACCACGGAAACAGTGGAGAAGGAAAAATTCACAGTTCCGTAAGTTTTCTTCAGTGAATTTTGATTCATGTTAAATACACAGCTTTTAATGATAATACGTCTCAGTTTATAATTCACTCATGCAAGCAACATTAACAAACGTTATCTTTCCACGCTACTTTACCCTCTTTATTAAGGAAATTACAAAAAGTATCTCTGATTGTTTTGGTACTTCCATATGAATTTAGTGACCTCGTAGGTTGTGGACTAATTTACTCGCATCTCTCTCCGTGAGCCTGACACAGTAGTACGTCCCACCTCATTTTCATTGTCTATTTGACTTGTATGGCAGTAGGATACAGATTTACTCCTCCTCAACTGAGTAAGTAACAACACACACAACACCATTATTCTCGCTTTCTCGGGAGAGTGTTTTCCAGAGCCTTGCGTGCACCACTGAGACGCTAGCTGAAAATTCTTTGTTCTCTAGTCAGTGGTATCTGTTACTGCAAATGCATCATCTCCAACGAAAGCAAACTGAGCAGAACTGTTGCTCTTTAGTAGGACTTATTCTGGTGGGATATTCAGCTTGCTGTATAGAAGCAAGTCTCCAAACTTGGAATAGTAAAGATCACCGCTATCTGATACACGACGATTCATTCCGACATCCAGCATTAAGATCTCGTAGTTGAAATTTATTACTCTCAGCATAACTACACTGAGAAAGTGTTTACAGTTGTGGTAAAGAGATGCAGAGACCGGAAAATTCAAACTCTTTTGCAGTTTCTTTCTGTGCTTCTGGCAAACCACGCAACTGTATACATTAAGAGAAGTAGACATTCAACTCGGCATAAATCTAATTACTAATAATCTTTGTTATAAATCACTGAAATTAAGCAGACAGACAATCTGATATTCCCGGATGCCAAAAGAAAGAAAAGAGCATGCCACAAGAAGAAATCCTAAACATGGCAAGGCAGAGTTTATAATGTGTAGGAGGTGAGGCGATGCACTTTGCCAGGATCAGGGCAGTGGGGCTCGAGAAGTTGGCTCCAGAAAAACAGCTCCATGCAAGAATGGCTATCCATGACATTTTATTTAAGTATCAACTTGGCAATTAAAATCGGAATTGTGTTCTAATCATACCACCACCATGAGCCACACCTGCGAGATTGTGCACTGCATCTCTTTCAACATCAGACGAAACAGTAAAAGTGCATGCACTAGATATGGCACAAATGTTTTTCTTAGTTTGAGTGAAATGACTTACTCGTATTTCTTTGCAACTATAACGACAAATAAAACTACATACAGGAATCTGTGTGAGTGAATACGTTACTTACGAATATGATATCTCAGTGCGGTATTATTGCATGACATGTTTACATAACTAACTGCACAAAACTCTGAGGAGTAACTGCGCTTGTAAATTTCAAGTCTTCGGAAGAGTTGCCACTAGCAAGGTAACATAAGTAATACGAGGGGCTTTCAATAGGTAATGCAAGACCTTTTTTTCTGACAGCAGGTTGCTTTTATTCAGGATTCCAATACATTATATTATGACCCACTGTTTTGCTTACAAAATCCCACTTTTCAACATAACCTCCGTGCAATGCGACTGCATTACGTCACATAATGGGACGGCTTGTATGCCCGCATGGTACCACCCTACTTGTCGACGTCAGAGCCGACATCTTGCTGCATCATTAACCTCCACAATATCCACCTACTGCTTCCCGTGGAGTTCATCCCTCATTTTAACAAACAGATGGAAGTTGTGAGATCCGGGCTGTAGGGTTTATGAGGATGATGATGATGATGATGATGTTTGGTTTATGGGACGCTCAACTGCGGGGTCGTCAGCGCCTGTACAATGTCCCAATTTCTACAGGGCCCATGTTTTTACACAGTGAAGTCTAACAACTCTCACGAATGATGATGATGACACAATGATGAGAACAGCACAAACACCCAGTCCCCGGGCAGAGAAAATCCCCAACCCGGCCGGAAAGCGAACCCGGGCCCCCGTGATCCAGAGGCAGCAACGCTAGACCATGAGCTGCGGACGTGGATGAGGAATAACAGCCCAACGATGTTTTGTGAGCTCCTCTAGGGTGGGGAGACTTGTATGAGGTTCTGCGTTGTCATGGAGAAGTTCGTTTTCATTTTTGTGGCGACGAACACGCTGAAGCCGTTGCTTCCATTTCCGAGGATAGTACAATACGCTTCAGAGTTCATCGTTGCACCGTGAGGGATGAGATCAAACAGTAAAGCCCTTTGAGAGTTCCAAAGGATTGTTGTCACGACTTTACCATCAGAGAGAGCGGCTTTGAATATTTTCAGCGGAGAAGAGGTCTTGGAGGGCCGCCGTGTTTCCACTTCGAAGAGATGAACCCATGTTTCATCGCCTTTGATGATGTTCGACAAAAACTGTTAGCGTCAGACTCGTAACACGCAGGCAACTCCCCACAGATTGGTCCTTCATTGCTCTTCACGGCCTTCTGTTAGGTGGCAAGGAACTCAGCGGGCACACACTTTTCATACCCCAACTGGTGGGCGAGTGTGTCAGCACAAGCAACAGAGAGATCCAGCTGAGCAGCGAGGTGTCTGAATGTGATCCGCAAATCACCCCGAATGAGGGAGTAATTTAATTAATCTGTGGTGAGGTCTTCTTGGACCAAACTACTTAGGTCATCGGTCTCTAAGCCTACACACTACTTAATCTGACTTAAACTAACTTACGCTATGGACAACACATACACCCATGCCCGAGGGAGGACTCGAAACTACGACGGGCGGAGCCACACGAACCGTGATAAGGCGCCTCTGACCGCGCGGCGAATGAGAGTGTCCGCAAGTTCCAAATAGGGTTGGCGGTTATCTCTTAAATAACCGGATTTCAGTTATATCTTTTTTTACCAGTCTAAACTGACTATTAAAACTTCTCTAAATAAAGGGTTTCTGGAGTAACTGATATTCGGGTATTATTGCCATTATTTCCCATAATAAACGTATAAATCGAACAGAGATTGAAAAATTTTCACTCTCGGCGTTTCAAGATACGTTACACCAAAATATCAAATATGCAAATAAAAGAAAACTTAGTCTATCCACTGTTCACTGCTTTTGTTGACAAGTGATAAGAGCTTGAATAATACAAAAAATTAGCAATATTCTCCTACTCATACTAATTTTTTGGATCTCTGCTCAAGAATCACGTTGTAATCGAGGAACACACCACTGTTTGGGCATTAGGAATAGTCAGTGCTCAAGGGTGAAAAATGAGGTTGAAGAACTCTGTTTATCACGTTAATTTGTCTGTTTTCAAAGCCTACTAGCAGACAAAGGTGTATTATGTAGACACAGATAGCAGATCAGCGACCTTCCATTTTTATCGCAAATTGTGAATGATTTGTGAGGTTTTCAGTGTCCTCCTCGTATGAAGTCAGAAGTTTCTTTGAGCTCTACCTGTTTTTAATTTTTTTTGAAGCACGTGGAACATTGTAACTCACTGATATTGCATTTCGCAAAACAGTTGCACACTAGGCTCGGTGCCATTTTGTAATACAACTGATCCGTCAACGACTGCAAGAAACTATACGTCAGACGGTGACAAGTCTCGCCTACGCACGTACACGTGTACAGTCCAGCAGGCCACGCCACACGGTAACAGGTTTTCGTCTCGGCAGCACTGTAGCAATTCTTAAGCCAAGTTTTGTTACTACTTTTGTCGCCATTGTTATTAAAATGTCACTGATTTCTTCCCCCTTTTCTATTATAAGGCTATATTTCATAGCAGTAGGATACTTACGAAGAGAAATTACTCTTTTTTAAAACAAAGTAGAAGGTTAAAACTTCCTGGCAGATTAAAACTGTGTGCCCGACCGAGACTCGAACTCGGGACCTTTGTCTTTCGCGGGCAAGTGCTCTACCATCTGAGCTACCGAAGCACGACTCACGTCCGCTCCTGACAGCTTTACTTCTGCCAGTATCTCGTCTCCTACCTTCCAAACTTTACAGAAGCTCTCCTGCGAACCTTGCAGAACTAGCACTCCTGCAAGGTTCGCAGGAGAGCTTCTGTAAAGTTTGGAAGGTAGGAGTCGAGATACTGGCAGAAGTAAAGCTGTGAGGAGCGGACGTGAGTCGTGCTTCGGTAGCTCAGATGGTAGAGCATTTGCCCGCGAAAGGCAAAGGTCCCGAGTTCGAGTCTCGGTCGGGCACACAGTTTTAATCTGCCAGGAAGTTTCATATCAGCGCACACTCCGCTGCAGAATGAAAATCTCATTCTGGAAGTAGAAGCTTTATTTAAAAAACAAATTTTAGAACCGCTACCATGGCTAACTGATATATCAGTTTTTTACCCGATTATTAGTAAGAAATTTAAAACGTCTTTTATATCTAATGCCAAACAAATACCAAAAACTGCCCATTACTCAAAAGTAAAATAGCGGTATCGGTTTCAACAGGTTGGCTTTCCCCATCGCTAGTTCCACCACTGCAGGAATCACAGCTGTGTGCGACCGGCCAGTGATCGCAAGATCAGGTGGGTTTGCGCGACCTCACAAAGCTTTACTGTTTGGTTAAATGAGAATGGCGACCTCTTGGGTAAAATATTCCTGAGTTAAAATAGTACTGCATTCGGATCTCCCAGCGGGGTCTACTGTCGAGGATGCCGCTATGAGAAGAAACAGAAGTGGCGTTCTATTGATCAGAGCGTGAAATTTCAGGTCCCTTAACCTGGCAGGTGGGTTATACAATTTAGGAATGGAAATAGAGAATACAAATTTAGGTACAGTGGGAATTAGTGATGCTCGGTGGAAGGAGGAATAGGACTTCTGCGCAGGTGTATAAAGGTTTGTAAATACAAAATCAAATAGGGATAATGCAGGTTTAATAATGAGTAAAAATATAGGAATGCGGATAAGCTACTACGAACAATATACCGAACGCTTTAATGTAGCCAAAATAGACACGAATCCCACGTCTACCACGGTAGTAAACGTTTATATTCCAACTAGTTCCTCAGATGACGAGGAGATTGAAGAAATGTACTATGATATGAAAGAAATTATTCATATAGTTAAGGGAGACGAAAATTTAATAGTCATAGCGGACTAGAATATCATGGTGGGAAAGGGAAGAGAAGGAAAAGTAGTAGGTGAATATAAACGGCGGGTAAGGAATGAAAGAGGAAGCCGCTGGTAGAATTTTGTACAGAGCATAACGTTATCATAGCTAATACTTGGTTAAAGAATCATAAAAGATTTCTGTATACGTGGAGGCGACCTGGAGACATCGGAAGCTTTCAGATTGTTTACATATTCGTGAGACAGAGATCTAGGAACCAGGTTTTAAACTGAAAGGAATTAAGAAATTTCCAGGGGCAGATGTGGATCCTCAGCACAATTTATTGGCTATGAACTATAGGTTAAAACTGAAGAAACTGCAAAAAGATAGGAATTTAAAGATATGGGACCTGGCTAAACTGAAACAACTAGAGGTTGTATAGAATTTCAGAGGGATCATTAGGGAACGATTGACAAGAACAGGGGAAAGGAATACGGCGGCAGAAGAATGGGTAGCTCCGACAGATGAATAGTGACGGCAGCATACGATCAAGTAGGTAAACAGGCGAGGGCTAGCAGAAATCTTTGGGTAATACGAGAGATATAGAGTTTAATTGATGAAAGGAAAATATATAAAAATGCAGATAAAAAGGAATACAAGCGTCTCGAAAATGAGATCGACAGGAATCGCAAAATGGCTAAACAGCCATGGCTAGAGGATAAATGTAAAGATGCAGAACTCTATATCACTAGGGGTGAGATAGATGCCGCCTACAGGAAAATTAAGGAGACCTTTATAGAAGAGAGAACTAACTCTACGAATATCAAGAGCTCAGATGGAAAACCAGTCGTAAGCAAAGAATTGAAAGCAGAAAGGCGAAAGGAGTATATAGATGGTCTATACAAGGGTGATGTACTCGGGGACAATATTATAGAAATGGAAGAGGGTGTAAATGAAGATGTGATGGGAGATAAGATACTACGTAAAGAATTTGACACATTGCTGAAAATATAAGTCGAAACAAGGCCCCGGGAGTAGACAACATTCCGTTAGAACTACGGATACCATTGGGAGAGCCAGCCCTGACAAAACTCTGCCATCTAGTGAGCAAGCTGTATGAGACAGGCGAAATACCCCTATAGTTCAAGAAGAATATAACAATTCAAATCCCAAAGAAAGCAGGTGTTGACAGGTGTGAAAATTACCGAACTATCAGTTTAATTAGTCACAGCTGCAAAATACTAACACGAATCATTTACGGAAGAATGGAAAAACTTGTAGAAGCCGACCTCGGGAAAGATCAGTTTGGATTCTGTAGAAATGTAGGAACATGCGACGTTATACCGACCCTACGACTTATCTTAGAAGCTAGGTTAAGGAAAGGCAAACCTACGTTTCTAGCATTTGTAGAGGCAGAGGAAGCTTTTGGCAATGTTGACTGCAATACTCTCTTCAAATTCTGAATGTAGCAGAGGTAAAATGTAGGGAGCGAAAGGATATTTACAATCTGTACAGAAAACAGATGTCAGTTATAAATATTCGAGGGGCATGAAAGAGAGGTAGTGGTTGAGAAGGAAGTGAGACAGGGTTGTAGCCTATCCCAAATGTAATTCGATCTATACCTCGAGGAAACAGCAAACGAAACAAAAGAAAAATTTGAAGTAGGAATTAAAATCCATGTAGAAGAAATAAAAATTTTCACGTTTGCCGACGACATTGTAATTCTGTCAGAGACAGCAAAGAACCTGGAAGAACAGCTGAACGGAATGGACTGTGTCTTGAAAGAGGGATATAAGATAAACATCAACAAAAGCAAAATGAGGATAATGGTGTGTAGACGAATTAAATCAGATGAGGCTGACTTTTGTTATTTGGGCAGCAAAATAACTGATGACGGTCGAAGTTGAGAGGATGTAAAACGTAGACTGGCAATGGCAAGGAAAGCGTTTCTGAAGAGCAGAAATGTTCTAACACCGAGTGTAGATTAAGTGACAGGAAGTCGTTTTTGAAAGTATTTGTATGCAGCGTAGCGATGTTGTGAAGCGAAACATGGACGATAAACGGTTTCGATAAGAGGAGTATAGAAAGTTTTGAAATGTGGAGCTGCAGAAGAATGCTGAAAATTAGAAGGGTAGATCACGTAACTAATGAGGAGGTACTCTACAGAACAGAAGCATTCTTTGTAGTATAAGTTCGTATTCTAGAACTGGGACACTACAAGCAAATATGGACGTCGCAATCCAGGGTGTAGCGACGAAAGGCGTCTCTACGATATTCACGACCATCTTTGTCATAGTAATATGCCTTTCCTGGGGTTTATTTCTTAGTAAATATGAATGTAAATTTCGTAAGTGATTTTCGATTTCCAAACATAGCAAGTTGATGAATGAAATTACAGTTAAATTAATACCATCAGCTGCTGACGGTCGTTGATATATATCAACGGGGACAGTTGAAAATGTGTGCCCCGTCCGGGACTTGAACCCGGGATTTCCTACTTACGTGGCTGACGCTTTATCCATCTGATTCACCGAGGGCACAGAAGATAGCGCGACTGCAGGGATTTATCGTTGGCACGCTCCCCGTGAGACCCACATTCTTAACTTATAGTCCACACATTACGTTCGTAGTGTCCCTGCCATTATACCCATTACTCGCGGTAGACAATCCACAGAGTCCCATAAGAGTACAGGCAAATCGTGTGCATCCGCACTAAAGAAGGTCGTCAGCCGGTTAGCCTCAAACGACACGAAGATGGCATATGTTCTTTCGATGTCCGAAAGAACAGATGCCAACTTCATATCGACGAAAGTTCACGTTTTAATTGACTGCATATATTGCTTTGTTTCAAGATGCTAGGAAGGAGAAATTGGTAATAGTCGGCAGGAGACTATGATCACAATATTGAGAAAAAATTGTTTAATTCTTACTTCCGAGTAGATGAAGTTGCGTCCCGCACTATTGTGTCACTTGAACAAATTCCCTTCTGTATCATCGACAGCAGCTTGTCGAAACGACTCACGTCCCTCTCATGAAGATTCGAAATTCCTTCGGATTTTCGGCCTCGGTTTCCTTATTAATAGGAAATATGGGTCGCTGCCTGGTCCCTTCTTCACAGCAAGTGTGGAAGTCAACTGTGGCTTGCTTTTCGTCATCGTCGACGTCGTCCGTTGTCGTTCTGCCATTTTCCTAAGGTTTACGGCCACCGTCATGGCAATAGCTGCAAGAGTATCTGTATATATTATGTGAAAATGCTCTAGAAAAGTAATATGAAATGAAAGTATTATTGTGCAAGCAAGTGTCACGATATAAAACGGAAGGTGGAACCCGTAATTCAGTACAGCAGTAACATACACTGCGCCACAGAATTAAAAGATCACCTCTTCCGAACCCTTTAATTGCCTTCCATTGCGACGCGGAAGTTTGAAATTTGGTTCAAAGCTGCCTACAACTTTCCTCCGTAACGGTGCAAAAGCGTGGCGCCCTGAAGCCTCATCGTCGGGCTCTGCGATACTCAAACAGCAATATATCGATACGTGTGAAAATAGATCAGAGCTCAGAAGTTCATGTGACATAAAAGGTGCCTTAATGACGTCACAGTTGTGCCCCGTGCCACCGTGGAAGTATCACAATATGGGACGGTCGTCACACCCTGTCTTACCTTACACTTTACGCCTTCTTGACGCCCCTCTGCGGTGGAAGTCAGAAAACCCACACCCATGGTTGAAATCACGCAGTTTTGTTATGGGTGGCCGGACACACTGCAGATCAGAATCAACACTAAGAGGGCTCAGCTCGCCAATGAGACCACCCTTTTCCCTGAGCCGTTTATTGCCACACCTTTTGCTGTCGAAAACGACTGTTATCAGTGTGGTGAGCAAAAGGACGACGATCTTGATAACCTTTGGCGCTGCTGACCTCCTCTGTCCACTAGGGGCTGTGTGGGGCTGCATTGTCACAGAATGTTATGATTTCCCTTCAGTGTAGTGCGACTCGAATTTTTGCTGTCCTGTACAGGTTGGAACCACCAAGGAACTAGACACCTGCAGGCAGGCAGGTGGCCTTTGACGGTTGTGAAGCAGTTATCTGCCTGCAGGCTCCAAGGAAAACTTAACAAGTTTGTTTTTTTTTTTTTTTTTTTTTTTTTTTTTGTAAAGCCACATTTTTAAAATTTTCAGTACATGCTGGCATATGCCACTGAGGATACTGCTGAATTGAGGGGGCACTGTATTCAGGCGTTTGTCAATGATGGATCATTCCGTGATCATGCCACAGGATGTATGAAACAGGAGAGGTGGAAAGGAATAAGCGCCCTTTGCTGCTTTGGATCATGTTCAAATTCCGTTGAACGACTGTGCACAGGCTCTGTAGTTCCAATCTGTACAGGACAGCAAAAATTGCAGGGGAGCAATTATATTTATTGTCTCTGCAGCCCCACAAGGTCATTAGACAGGCGTTGAAATGTCCGAGGATGACACAGTGTCAAAGGTTGCCAAGAACATTAAGCTGCCGCTCATCGCACTGAGAACTGTACTTTAGACTGCTAAATGTGGGGGAATGGGGAATCCCAACCCTTCTAAGCCCATACCCCCATCGACGCATTTACATGGCGATTCTGAGTATCTCTAACCTTTCCCTCAGTGACTTATAAGAGAAACGTGTGATTTCAAAGCTGGGTGTTGCAGTTCTGACCTCCATTGCATTGGTGTCATAAGAATGGATGAAATGTGAGTAAAATCCCATCGTGTGACCCGTCCTTGGTGGAGCTGGGAAGAATTTTGTGAAATTTGGTTCCACTGTGGTGTCATTAATCCACCTCACACATCATATTTACTTCTGAGCTATGGCCTTTTTCTCGCATGTGTCGACTGCTTGGTGCTTGAAGCGTCATAGAGCCCCAAGCTGACGTTGCAAGACACCATGCTTTTGGACCGTTATAGAGGCAGATTGTAGGCACCGTTAAGCTAAATTTAAAACGTCTGCCTCGCTGTCCAATGCAGTTACCCGGATTCGAAGAAGTTATCCTTTGACTACGTCCCAAGTGAAATTCCATGATAGCTACATAACAAAACAACAGTTAGTGAGTAAGAACATTGACCTATCAGAAATTTTTCGTAAAAACAAACAACGATCTACTTTCCCGTTCGGATTTCCTCTCCATCAGTATCTCGCGTCTATCGTGTAACCGGAGTCGGCAGTTCCAAACACAGGTGCATCGCCTACTTCGGGCTCAAGGCTATGGAGATCCCACGGAAGCCTCTTGAATTCCTTGACTACACCGTCATGCCGTACTTCCACTGGCACGTTCAATTTTCATACAGCTACGTTGTTCTTGTTTTGAAAACATTGTGACAGCACCGTATTAGATCGTTCTGTACGCGAGTCTATTTATCACGCACGTGCACTTGATGTGGCAAGGTAGAGCCCATTTGCGCAGCGGTAAGGTGAGAGTAGTTAGGGAGAGGGTAGTGTCTGAGGTCTGATCACGTCCTGGGGCGACCGCCTCAGCGAGGCTGTGAGCCGGAGGTGTGGGTCCTCAGGAATCAGGTCCCGGCTTCCGCTCGAGTGGCGGCCTCGCGTTGTGATCCGTACGCTTCTGTGCGCTGCGCCCTCAACGAGCAACGCGTGTCTGGACACGGCTAATGGCTCTGTCAATTACGGCTGGCAGCGGGAAGGCCTGCCCGCTGCAAGGCCTTGTTAATTGGATGACGCAACGCTTTGTCGTGTGGCTCCTTGGACCGCCCCAGCGGATCTTCAGCGAGGCGAAACTAGTGGCGTACGAACGTGTCTACTCTCGAGACAAAGGAGATGTCGTGTTTCAATACTTCACAAGTAAACAGGGGCCCCATTTCTCATCTTAACTGAATGATCACATTTTATAACTAACAGGGGAAACTCCCCCACCGCATCCACCTCAGATTTAGTCGTAAAATGGCCCAGAGGATAGCCTGTCAGGAGCGGAACACGGATCAAGCATGAAAACATAAAGGTGTACTGAACTGTGGATAAAACGAAGCAAAACAGAAACAGTGACCGGTCCAAACTGGAGATGTGCAGCATCGAGCGAACTGCGAGAAAGACTGCGTCGTGGTTGTGTGGTCACAGTGCTGGACTGAATAGTGAGGGGAGGCGGGAGGCGACATGTTGCAAAGATCTCTCACAGAAATGAAGACAACGAAAAAACGGTTGTGAACTATGTTACAACAAAGGAGTTCAAGAGCCAAAACTTTAAAACGGGACGCAAGTGCTACTTGTGCGGAACAAATAGAAGATATTAAGTAGGTCGCAAACGGGCACTATACTGTGACTCAGACCCAAATTTGAATACAGCCAACAGGCACGTCAATATCGGACGGACATTTCACATTTTTGTGAAAAAAATGGAGCAGGCGGGACATTTGAACACAGTGAGCACATAATGACGGCGATGTGGCTATTCACATTCACTCAATGTTCCACTTCTTGAGCTTGGACTGTTTGCTGTTTCTATTTTGTTTCTTTCTTCCCCTTTCCATGCTTGGTCTGTGTTCAGTTTTTAATGGTCTATCCATTGGGGCACCATACCACTAAATCTGAGAGGTATGCGATGGGGAGTTTACCGGTAATAAGGCATCTGCTTATAGGTATTTCCTACTGAAACGTCAGTTTAGTAACTCATGGCTGAAAAATACTGACACGAAGAGATGTAAGACAAACATAAGTTTACAGTCTATTGTCTGCCACAATGACAATGATTTCAAACGAAAGAACAGGTTTCGGCTGGCATAGGCCACCCTTCGATCTGAATGAAACGCTTTCGGTTTTCTCCGACGTCACATCCTGAGATCTGTGTCACAAATAGGTGTAATATAAAGTGATACCATACGGCAAAACAAAATCATTGGCTTACACCCATTTTCAATGAATATACATGGCGAGAGTACTCTATATAAAAGCTAATCACCTGGTGCTTGTTTGCTATTGTCGTATTTCAACAGAAAGAAGAACTGCAAGTACGATCCGCGCTGTGGCGGTTACGCACAAAGTTAATAATGATAATGTTGTTGTTGTTGTGGTCTTCAGTCCTGAGACTGGTTTGATGCAGCTCTCCATGCTACTCTATCCTGTACAAGCTTCTTCATCTCCCAGTACCTACTGCAACCTACATCCTTCTGAATCTGCTTACTGTATTGATCTCTTGGTCTCCCCCTACGATTTTTACCCTCCACGCTGCCCTCCAATGCTAAATTTGTGATCCCTTGATGCCTCAAAACATGTCCTACCAACCGATCCCTTCTTCTAGTCAAGTTGTGCCACAAACTTTTCTTCTCCCCAATCCTATTCAATACCTCCTCATTAGTTACGTGATCTACCCACCTTATCTTCAGCATTCTTCTGTAGCACCACATTTCGAAAGCTTCTATTCTCTTCTTGTCCAAACTGGTTATCGTCCATGTTTCACTTCCATACATGGCTACACTCCATACAAATACTTTCAGAAATGACTTCCTCACACTTAAATCTATACTCGATGTTAACAAATTCCTCTTCTTCAGAAACGATTTCCTTGCCATTGCCAGTCTACATTTTATATCCTCTCTACTTCGACCATCGTCAGTTATTTTACTCCCTAAATAGCAAAACTCCTTTACCACTTTCAGTGTCTCATTTCCTAATCTAATCCTCTCAGCATCAACCGATTTAATTTGACTACATTCCATTATCCTTGTTTTGTTTTTGTTGATGTTCATCTTACATCCTCCTTTCAAGACACTGTCCATTCCGTTCAACTGCTCTTCCAAGTCCTTTGCTGTCTCTGACAGAATTACAATGTCATCAGCGAACCTCAAAGTTTTTACTTCTTCTCCATGAATTTTAATACCTACTCCGAATTTTCCTTTTGTTTCCTTTACTGCTTGCTCAGTATACAGATTGAATAACATCGGGGAGAGGCTACAACCCTGTCTCACTCCTTTCCCAACCACTGCTTCCCTTTCATGCCCCTCGACTCTTATAACTGCCATCTGGTTTCTGTACAAATTGTAAATAGCCTTTCGCTCGTTGTATTTTACCTCTGCCACCTTTAGAATTTCAAAGAGAGTATTCCAGTCAACATTGTCAAAAGCTTTCTCTAAGTCTACAAATGCTAGAAACGTAGTTTTGCCTTTTCTTAATCTTTCTTCTAAGATAAGTCGTAAGGTTAGTATTGCCTCACGTGTTCCAACATTTCTACGGAATCCAAACTGATCTTCCCCGAGGTCCGCTTCTACCAGTTTTTCCATTCGTCTGTAAAGAATTCGCGTTAGTATTTTGCAGCTGTGACTTATTAAACTGATAGTTCGGTAATTTTCACATCTGTCAACACCTACTTTCTTTGGGATTGGAATTATTATATTCTTCTTGAAGTCTGTGGGTATTTCGCCTGTCTCATACATCTTGCTCACCAGATAGTAGAGTTTTGTCATGACTGGCTCTCCTAAGGCCATCAGTAGTTCTAATGGAATGTTGTCTACTCCCGGGGCCTTGTTTCGACACAGGTCTTTCAGTGCTCTGTCAAACTCTTCACGCAGTATCGTATCTCCCATTTCATCTTCATCTACATCCTCTTCCATTTCCATAATATTGTCCTCAAGTACATCGCCCTTGTGTAGACCCTCTATATACTCCCTCCACCTTTCTGCCTTCCCTTCTTTGCTTAGAACTGGGTTGCCATCTGAGCTCTTGATATTCATACAAGTGGTTCTCTTCTCTCCAAAGGTCTCTTTAATTTTACTGTATGCAGTATCTATCTTACCCCTAGTGAGACAAGCCTCTACATCCTTACATTTGTCCTCTAGCCATCCCTGCTTAGCCATTTTGCACTTCCTGTCGATCTCATTCTTGAGACGTTTGTATTCGTTTTTGCCTGCTTCATTTAGTGCATTTTTGTATTTTCTCCTTTCATCAATTAAATTCAATATTTCTTCTGTTACCCAAGGATTTCTATTAGCCCTCGTCTTTTTACCTACTTGATCCTCTGCTGCCTTCACTACTTCATCCCTCAGAGCTACCCATTCTTCTTCTACTGTATTTCTTTCCCCCATTCCTGTCAATTGTTCCCTTATGCTCTCCCTGAAACTCTGTACAAACTCTGGTTCTTTCAGTTTATCCAGGTCCCATCTCCTTAAATTCCCGCCTTTTTGCAGTTTCTCCAGTTTCAATCTGCAGTTCATAACCAATAGATTGTGGTCAGAATTCACATCTGCCCCTGGAAATGTCTTACAATTTAAAACCTGGTTCCTAAATCTCTGTCTTACCATTATGTAATCTATGTGATACCTTTTGGTATCTCCAGGATTCTTCCAGGTAGACAACCCTCTTTCATGATTCTTGAACCAAGTGTTAGCTATGATTAAGTTATGCTCTGTGCAAAATTCTACAAGGCGGCTTCCTCTTTCATTTCTTCCCCCCCATCCCTATTCAACTACTATGTTTCCTTCTCTCCCTTTTCCTACTGACGAATTCCAGTCACCCATAACTATTAAAGTTTCGTCTCCCTTCACTACCTGAATAATTTCTTTTATCTCGTCATACATTTCATCAATTTCTTCATCATCTGCAGAGCTAGTTGGCATATAAACTTGTACTACTGTAGTAGGCATGGGCTTTGTGTCTATCTTGGCCACAATAATGCGTTCACTATGCTGTTTGTAGTAGCTAACCCGTACTCCTATTTTTTTATTCATTATTAAGCCTACTCCTGCATTACCCCTATTTGATTTTGTATTTATAACTCTGTAATCACCTGACCGAAAGTCTTGTTCCTCCTGCCACCGAACTTCACTCATTCCCACTATATCTGACTTTAACCTATCCATTTCCCTTTTTAAATTTTCTAACCTACTTGCCCGATTAAGGGATCTGACATTCCACGCTCCGATCCGTAGAATGCCAGTTTCCATTCTCCTGATAACGACGTCCTCTTGAGTAGTCCCCGCCCGGAGATCCGAATCGGGGACTATTTTACCTCCGGAATATTTTACCCAAGAGGACGCCATCATCATTTAATCATATAGTAAAGCTGCATGTCCTCGGGAGAAATTACGGCTGTAGTTTCCCCTTGCTTTTAGCCGTTCGCAGTACCAGCACAGCAAGGCCGTTTTGGTTAATGTTGCAAGGCCAGATCAGTCAATCATCCAGACTGTTGCCCCTGCAACTACTGAAAAGGCTGCTGCCCCTCTTCAGGAACCACATGTTTGTCTGGCCTCTCAACAGATACCCCTACGTTGTGGTTGCACCTACGGTACGGCTATCTGTATCGCTGAGGCACGCAAGCCTCCCCACCAACGGCAAGGTCCATGGTTCATGGGGGGATAATAATAATAATAATAATAATAATTTCGTGCAGCTCCATGGCCTCGTGCAAGTCCTTCTGTTGGTCGCCACTTCCGCGACTTGCGTGTCCGTAAACTACGCCAATTATCCAACAGGGCAAAGGGGACCTACAATTTAATGTGGAACCCGAATCACGTGCTGTTGCTGGTGGCTCTTCACATCCTTGATAGGTGACAGCAAGGTTCAAACGAAGATTCAAACGAAGAGTGAGACACCCGCAGTCCAACCCAAAGTTGATCCTTGGGCAGGCGACCGAACGCGCTCAGCTACCTCTTGTCGGAATCACTAGACCACTAGGCCAGACATGTACACGTCTGTAGGAGGTTAATTTAAAGACTGTGGTGAGTGAGCTTGCGAGCATCAAAATATGTGGCACAATTTGCCGTATCTCTTGATTCCATTTATATGGTCAAGGGACCATAGACCTTAGTAGTTGACGTAAATTTAAACTTCACACCTCCACTCGTTCCTGAGAGGAAGGCATCTTAACAGTCGGACAGACAGAATGGCAGACAAACGGATGGACGGACGGACAGACAGACAACAAAATATTCCTGCAAGATTGCCGTTTTTACCGACTGAGGTACGGAACACTAAAAACTTTAAAGAGCATACATAAACACTTTGGTCATTATAGTTTATAAAACTGCATTAAAATGTCTGCCGTTACTGTGATTTATGCAATTCAATTGAAATGATCAGCGTTTCGTTTCGACGAAAATGCTCATTGACTACATAGTTCTCATTCAACACGAAATTTTAATATATTTTTAAAATATTAAATTGTGTGGAAAAACTTATGACGTCCTGTCAAGAGGTTCCCGATCAGAGGCACAAGCGAAAGGGGCGAACAGGGGGCGATGAAACAGGGAAATACTCCTAATAAACACAGGTCCAAAAACCAACAACGGACGCGGAGCATGCACACGTGCAGTCACGCCACGCTTTCAGAGGTCAGTAGTGGCCGGGGTCATGGAAGGGCGCAATAGGGGAAACGCCGAGCGCTGGAGGGGAAGTGCTGTCCTAAACTTATGCCTACGCTCATATTTTTTTTTACATAGTAACTGGAGCACTTGGAAAAGTTATAATCGGGTAAATAATCCTCCTCTTCTGCTTGTGAAGCGTTTCACGTTCGCTGCCATCAGCTGACCCATTCACGTTCAGAAAAAACAGAACATCTTGAAAGACTAGATGTAGGACCTTCATATTCACAGGACCTGCACATTAGTACGTTCTGCAGAAATGATTAGCACCTCGGTTCAACCGAGCGAGGTGGCGCAGTGGTTAGGCCGGTATTACACTATCAAATTTCTTTGTCAAAGATTTGATCAAAGATGTGATCAAATATTCCGTCAAATATATTTGACAAAGCGCTAGGAGGGGTATTACACTGTCATCATATTTTTCGTCAAAGTTCGAGATGGCTGACAACAACAACTTGTTATTAAACGCAGCAGTTGCATGTGCCACAATTGCACTGTGTGCACATGCGGAAGAGAAGCGGGGGGAAAAAAAGGAAACATAGCTGGGTGAAGCCGTAGGTTTTACGACGACACGATAAAAGCATTCAACAAAACTTGTTACGTGAACTTGTAGTGGAGGACGTCAAGTCGTACATCAATTACTTGAGAATGGATGAGCATTCATTTCTGTATGTGCTCAGTGAAGTGTATCCTCATATCACAAAGCACAATATTCACTTAAGAACTGCTACATCTGCAGAAGACAGACTCACTGTAACATTCAGATTCCTTGCTACAGGACAGGGTTAGGTTAGGTCTCCAATCTTCGTAATCTATTTTTTGTATTCAGCGTGTCTCACGTTGTAAAGCGCCTCATCGGCTTCATACACCTCTCTTAATTTTTTAGTTGTCGGCACACACTAATTGTATTTACCAACAATGTTAATAAAAACACTACAGACGACGGAATGCAGCGATGCTAGCGCTCCATGTGGTAACATGTCCCATTGCAGTGAACAGAAGACAGGCGACTTCTTTGATCAAATATACGGCGAGGCCCTAGATTTGATCAAATATTGGACGATATTTGACAAAGTTCCCTACTACACCATCAAATATCTTTGACAAAGATATTGGACAAAGATATTTGACAAAGAAATTTGATAGTGTAATACCGGCCTTAGACACTGGACTCGCATTCGGGAGGACGACGGTTCAATCCCGCGTCCGGCCATCCTGATTTAGGTTTTCCGTGATTTCCCTAAATCGCCCCAGGCAAATGCCGGGATGGTTCCTTTCAAAGGGCACGGCCGACTTCCTTCCCCGTCCTTCCCTAATCCGATGAGACCGATGACCTCGCTGTCTGGTCTCCTTCCCCAAACCAACAAACCAGCACGTATGATGTTTGGCTAGTAGGCACGGGGTCCGCCATGGGCCCTGATAACTTATTCCATATGTGATGGCATCGACGCGTATACCGCGCGAATGGCGTCCTGTGCAATAGCCATACATGCTGCGTCCAACTGGTTCCAAAGTTCGCCTTGGTGGTTGGCACTGGGTGGGAGCGCTGCTCTCGTTTCACCATATCCCACACATCTTCCATTGGCCATGGTGATCTGGCGGGCTAAGGCCAAAGGCTGACATCCCGTGACACCAAGAAGGCACGCGTTAATGCAGCAACATGTGATCGTGCATTGTCTTGCTGAAAAATGGCGTCTGTGGTGTTATGAAGAAAGGACAAGGTATGGGGGAAGCAGGAAGTCGTTCACGTAGGTCACACTTGTCACAGGGTCCTGATCACGTACCAACTGTGATTTGTGGTTGTGCCCAATAGTACCCCACACCGTAAGGGTTTGAGTTGGCGCTGTATGTCTTATACGAATGCAGTCAATGTGATGCCGCTCCCCCTGTCTGCAACGAACCAAAATGCGGACATCATTTTCACACAAACGGAAGCTGGGTTGTCACCTCCGATAGTGTACGATGTGTTCCACAGTTCCACTGTTGCGCTAGAGCCGAGGAGGATGCAGATCTGTCCTGGAATGGTATTTCGATGAGGCGTCGATCTTCTCGTGAGTGGGGGAAGGGGTGGGGATGGTGACGCGACCTGACCCATCTTGTCGTGTTCTACGGTCTTCCGTGGACCATTCCGCACACACCCGCTGCACTGCGGAAACACTTCGTCTCACACGAGCAGCAATCTCCTGGATGGGTGCATCACATTCTCTCGTGCCAATAATACGCCCTCTTTCAGACCCACTGATTTGACGGTACGGTTTGCTCATACGTCTGCGGGGCATCCTGCACGTCTGCTGAAGTTACACTGATCCATTACCTTCGGTTTACAGCGACGACAAGAGCTGTCGGCATATTTTACCGGTAGGCGATGTTGCGACGCGGTATCGATGTTGACCTAGAATCCGTGGGCCGACGTGGTTGAAATGCTAATCATTTCTGCAGTACATACTAATGTACATATCCTGTGAATATGAACGTCCTATCCCTATCCCTGGATTCGTCCGTAAACACTGTGTGATGCCATTCCAGTCTCCAGTGATGTTGTTCCGTACATTATTGTAGTCTAACCTGTTTCCCTACACTTCGTCTCACACTTCGGAACATGAGTGTATTTACGGATCGCTCTTACAGACACTCATTCACTGCTATGCCACCACCACCAAATACCACCGACAATTCAGAGGCAATTAGTTGTGGACTGGCAAGACAGCCAATCCTCAATGACGGGTAGCCGAAAGGCACGCTTTCAAGCTCACGCAGGCTGGCGTGAGGTCTGGAACAGTTAAAGGATTTGAGTCTAACAAATAAAGTACGTAGCTGTTAGAATACTTAACTTTAATCCATAATTGGTGAACATCGGTCTGACGGTACATGCATCACAAGATAAATAGCAATTGATAATGGCGCCTTGCTAGGTCGTAGCAAATGACGTAGCTGAAGGCTATGCTAATTATCGTCTCGGCAAATGAGAGCGTAATTTGTCAGTGAACCATCGCTAACAAACTCGGCTGTACAACTGGGGCGAGTGCTAGGAAGTCTCTCTAGACCTGCCGTGTGGCGGCGCTCGGTCTGCAATCACTGATAGTGGCGACACGCGGGTCCGACGTATACTACCGGACCGCTGCCGATTTAAAGGCTACCACCTAGCAAGTGTGGTATCTGGCTGTGACACCACACAATTAATAATCTGATTACTCAGTGAAAAACAAATCCTACGCTGTCTGTCCAAAAACCTGAAAGACCGATTTTATTCATGGCGTATAAGCGGTGTCAGCGCAGTAACTACTGCGACAACTTGAACTAACAATTATTAACAACAGATGTGAAAATGCAGTGTTAAGTAGCATATATTCGGCCTCTGTGTGTCAACTTTGTAGTGTCACAAATACCAATGGAGCAAGAACTCTAAATCAAGTACTGAAGAAGTAATATAGTTTTTATATCGTCTTTTTAGACTATAACAATTAGACCATAAGCATTCAATTTTATTTCAAAACATCATCAGTGGTCACATTCTTTGTTTCCTACCTAATTCCTAATGTCGTTCCACACATAGGTGCTCGATTTTTCGAACTAGGAATACAACGTTTGTAAGTGTTCGAGACATTCTTCAGAGTGTTTTGAAGAAGAGAAAAATGTTTACAAAGTTTGTCAGGTGTAGCTTGACTCCAGAATAAAGACAACGACGTGTGGACGCTTGCAGCGACTTTATTGAAATGCAAAACACGGACAGCTCTTTCCTGGAAAAAAATCATCAAGAGTCTTGGTGTCATCAATACGAATATACTACAAAACAAAAAAAATGGAGAATTTCAAATAAAGGGGCAACGCTTCTACGATATAAACGACATTCAAGCCAATGAGAAGCGCGGATAAGGTCCAACAGGAGGACTTTTATGACTATTTCACACGGCTCTATGAACGTTCTGTGCATTGTGCTCAATTGGAGGGAGGCTATGTAGAACAACTGAAGCATTAAAACCAACATCCTAACTTCGTTGTGTTTCTTATTAATCCACTCTTCAAACTTTTTGTGCTGACGGGGGTATATACTGTTCCTATAGGCCAGAGTAACAAAAGGAGAATAAAATGTAGGAAACAATGAAACATTACGATACGTCCAAAATTAGTACCTCACAAAGATCGAGACATGCTGTTATGAGGGGTACTATACTGTTAGTGTGTTTCTTTATTGCCGGCCGCGGTGGCCGTGCGGATCTAGGCGCTGCAGTCCGGAACCGCGGGACTGCTACGGTCGCAGTTTCGAATCCTGCCTCGGGCATGAATGTGTGTGATGTCCTTAGGTTAGTTAAGTTTAAGTAGTTCTGTTCTAGGGGACTGATGAACTAATACGTTAAGTCTCATAGTGCTCAGAGCCATTTTTTTCTTTATTAATGTGGAGAGCTCAAAATGTTGACATCGAGCACTCCAATATCGAACCCTGAATTTCGTCTGATCTTACTTCTCAACGATTTTTAATACTTGATATGACAGCCATAACAACAAACACGCGAATCGTGGTTGAGTTACATGTCTGCTGGCACTTGGTGCAAGTAGCACGGACTTCTCTTGCACCTCTCTTCTGCCGGTCGGGTTCCACAAGTATTACGCCATTGAAGTCCTTTCCAAAGGCAGAAAAAGTTTATAGTTCCATTAAACCAAAAGCACAAATCGCCACACTGTCCCGTATAACTTAACGAAACCCACCGCTGAATACAGGTATAAGTACAGATATTTCTACTGATGAACTGAGGACGCTGCACTGAACAACATTACGTTAGTATTTATTTCATTTGCAGACTGATAATTATAGCTATTAGAAGTACATGTGGCAATAGTAGGCCACTAATTGTTATTTTGTCCTGGACAGCTGGTCAGATGTTGAAGTGTGGACATGCAGACGAAAAATGGTTATTCTACAGTGATAGACGTAGTCCATTTAGGGGTACTGTTGGGACCACGCAGGAAACGTCATGTCAATGCGTTTTTTATGTATTTGTGGGAACACTGTTTGACGCAAAGAAAAAACAACCAACACTCTGGTGTGTGTACGTATTAAGCTACCACATACAAAAATATATTGACTTATATGCTTCACGCTCTGTATACTTCTGGATGTGTGTGGGCTGGTCTCTCTTAGCTGCCTTATCTCTTATTTGCAGCAGGAGACAGTTCGAACAGTTTAAAATCAAGCATTAACGTTTGTATCACAGAGTTAATAGTCGATGGTTGGTCCTCAAAGACAACTGCACCAGTCCTCTCGCACTGACCAACTACAGCAGGTAGCCTGTCTGCTCCAACTTACTCGCCGACTGAAAGTGGCAACTCTACCCCATTCCCACTGTGCAGTCGTGTAGTAGTTCTCTAAACACAGTTTTCCACTTGGTGGTCCAACAAACTTAGTGAGAGTGGTCTGTTCTTTATCTGCAGCTGCAGTCAGTGAGTCGGAGTGAGTGAGTGAAATGCGTCCCTGATTCAGAATTATACGCAACGGTAACACTCCTCTTCCTGAACTTGCTACGCGTGGAGTGGATTAAACCGGTTAAGAAATCAACCATCCCGCCTTAATATATTCCATTACTCTTTGTGTACGGTACGGAAAAGCGTTCTGCAAGACAGAAAAATACTTTACGCAATCGGATTTCATTAATTTGCAAATTTACTATCCAGGACGCAGCCATGAAACAGACGTTACGGGACATGGAGGAAAGTGCTGTCCCTTGCTCAAATGTTTTATGGAGACAGAAGTTACTCGTAAATGAAACCAGCTCATAAATATTCTGTTGGGATGGTTGAGGGGGACGGGATGCCTAGATACAATGCGAAACGGAAGACAATCCTGTCTTCTTGTACTCACTGAATCATGCTCCTCTTAATATTGATAATAGCTCATATTCATCCACCAAATAAATACTCAGAGGAAGGAGAAGTTTGCAGGCTCCGAGACAAGACCTCCTAGCGACTAGTGGCAGTGAGGCTGCGCAACTGATCACGCAGAGAGCGTCGTAATTCGTCGACAAGGAAACGAAGAGTCTAGAAGAATCGATATCATAGCAAAGACAACACAAAAACGACTGTGTTACATGCGTTAGACGGTACAGACAAACTAACGGACATTATCTAACTTGAGGATTACCTGCGCTATTGGAGCGAAGATGAAGAAAAAGGAATCTGGTCAAATACACACACACACACACACACACACAAACACACACATATGTACACACACTCACAAAACTGCCCATTCTACTCACGAGATATTAAGACAAATGGTACTTTCCAGTAGAATTTACATCGGAATATTGATTAAAGTGGATGAATTAATACCGAAAGGGAGGTTGTGTGACCAAGTTTGAGTAGAAGCAATCGAAAACGTAGGATTGCTAATCATGAGCCATAGCCGAGAGGGAATCCGAGTCTCTCCTTTTTTCCGTGGTTTTCAACGAACCTGACCAACTGCATGCCGCAAGGTAACGAGATTGCGCGCTGTGCTTGCAGAAAATGCAGCCAAACACCTACGGCGAAATTGTGACACGAACAATTTGTGGCTGACACAGAGCAGCGCATACCAGTGGTCCTGTTACGAAACAGCCGTTGTTGGAAGGGCACGCAATTCCTTCAACTCCCTGTCGGTTGAGAGGAAGCAGATATTCAAAATGGCAGCATAACCGTGGCACTGGACAGTGCTGCGAAATCGCGAGTTCTTAAACCACACAAACAGTTTGCACAGTGAGCGATCTGGTTTAATAAATAAACAATTTTTCCCTATTATCGATATCAATACTGTGAAGATATCGGTCTCGGGAATTCCAAGTCTATAGAGAATTTTATCTAACTTAAAATTTTCTGTGCAATGTAGCATTTTCTGTTATAATTCCTGAGCAAATGGGGCCATAACAGACGGACAGACAGATAGTCGGGTAACAAATGACAAAAAAAAAGTATTTGCCGTGTGATACAACTACAAATTAACAGTCTTCGGATTTTTTTTCCCTTACACCACCAGGGATTTTAGTAGACGACATAAATTTCAACTTTATACATCTACTCGTTCCTGAGAAAAATGGGCCTTAACAGTTGCACAGACAGACAGATGGACAATAAAGGGATCCTACACTGATAGTACAAAGCATTATCACCACTGCCCAACGCGACGTTGGATGCCGCCTTGTGGTGTTGCCGGAATGTGAGACGGTAACAAAAGTATGTAAGCGGAGCAGACACAGGCAGGGGATCACCCTAGCGAAGATATGGGCTGCAAATGTGGAGATCCATTTAGGTAAACTACTTTGACAAAGGACAGATTATTATTACGCAGAGACTGTGAACGAGTATCTCGAAAACGGGGAAACTGGTCGAATGTTCAAGTGCTACTGCCGTGAGCATGTACGGAAAGAGGTAGAAGGACAGTTAAACTACGGCTAGCCGCTAAATATTTGGACTTCCACGACTCTTGACAGAAAGTGAGGTTCAAATGCTTGTCTGCTCTGTAAAGTAGGAGAGATGGTGATCTGTGGCATCTCTGCCGAAAGAGCAAAATGCTGGTGCACGCACAAGTGTTTCAGAACACACTATTCATCATATGTTGTTGAACATGGAATAGCTACTTGTTCGCCGGCCGGAGTGGGCGAGCGGTTCTAGGCGCTACAGTCCGGAACCGCGCGACGGCTACGGTCGCAGGTTCGAATCCTGCCTCGGGCATGGATGTGTGTGATGTCCTTAGGTTAGTTAGGTTTACGTAGTTCTAAGTTCTAGGGGACTGATGACCTCAGCAGTATAGTCCCATAGTGCTCAGAGCCATTTGAACCATATTGAACCTACGTGTTCACAAGTTGACCCAGCGACATCGTCAATTACTACTGTAGTGGGCATGAGACTGAGGATTCGACCGTCGATCAATGGAAACATGTCGACTCTTCGGGTGAATCCCATTTTTGCTAAACTTGGTCGTTGGTCGTCTCCACGAAGCCGTCATCGAGGTGAACGGCGGCTCGAAACGTGTAGCGTGCCACGCACGCAGGCTATTGGGAGCAGTGTTATGCTACGGGAGACATTGTCCTGCGCTTGGATGGGACCTGCGGTAGTAATCGAAGACACGCTGCCGGCTGCGAACCACATGTATCCCTTCATGCTTGATATCTTCCCCGACGGCGATGTCATCGTTCAGCAGTGTGACTATCCGTGCCTAGGAGCCAGAACCGGTCTACAATTGGTTTGGGGAGAATTAAAGTGTACTCACGTTGATGTCCCGGCGACCAAATTCACCTGACGCAAATACTACTGAAAGCGCCTGAGTCGCTATCAGGCGTCATCACTGCGTACGCATACAAGCGGGCCGTTATTTACCAGAATTACGTGACCTGTGCGTAGACGTCTAATGCCACGTACCCCCGCAAACCTACCAACAAACTGTCGGATCCCTGGTACGCAGAATCAGTGATGTATTTCGTTTCAAAAACTGAAAAAAGCTATTAAGCAAGTGGTCACAATCTTTCTGCTCATCGGTGTGTAAGGGTTGTGTTTCTACCGACTGAGGTCCGGAACCTAAAAAGGGACAGGTAGATACTGCTGATCAACAGAGTCTTACGTTCGAGTTGACAGTAATAAAATATTATTGCTTTGAAAGGAGGGGAAGAGATCTTGTGGAGCCTAGTTTGGTGACCCTCTACCGGCTCAGTTGGAAATCGAACGGCTGGGGAAATCCAGATACCATCCTGTTAAAAACCGTGGGACAGGACCACCCTCTTAGTTGCATCTTTATAGACGACTGGTGTAGTTCAGGAGCTGCACAATATGTTCCATGAAAGCGCGGTGGCACTCATGTACGGGCATCTAGTCTTAGCTGTATACTTGTTCGTTTGGAAACAAATTATTTGTACGGAGCTTTTGCCACTGTTTTAGACGTATAACTGTAAATGTCTTAGGTTAAATGTAGCCAAATTGGCCACCCTTTAATTCAACATTTAACTGTTTATGCTGTATTTGAGCATGATCAATCGCCTTGAAACAGGGTGAAAATTACTTCGTACGCTGGCAAACTGTGGAGCAGTGTGCAAGAGATATAGAACAGTTCAGACTGTAGAAGAGAATATCTCTTACAACCATCTAAGAAAACCAAGCAACACCACAGTTTCATTTCTCGATCGTCCTTCTAGAGGGGCAGAGTCGATGTGTATAAGGAAATCGACGTTAAAAGCTTGCACCTTATAACAGTACCTCCACTAACAGTTAATTAGCTCAAAAATTATCACGTCGCGCACTCAAAGTATGATCTTTTTATTGCGCAACTAAAAGGCCTTTAATGTGGCAGGTACTGCTACAGCAACTGATTACAGTAACCGAAGAAAGTTAACAGTAATATCAGTTCTCTTGTGTTTGCAATCCAACGACAATCTCGCTCTGGCTTTGGCTCGTAATTGAAAATGTTGTCTAGGTAGCATGACTATCGCTGTTGGTGCGAAAGGCACTCGGGTGTTAATTACGCCGACTTGAAGAACTCACGAAGACAATTTTTCAGTATTAATTTGATGATTTATGTTTTTCATTGCAATGTGCTTCATACTTTTTTAAACAATGGTCACTTGAAAATAATTCTTCACATTCACTTTTCACAGAAATTCACATTTATTAAACTTTTTATACTTTCGCATGTTCAAAACATTACTTCATCATACAATTTCGCAGCCGTTGGTGCTCTTAATAAAACTCACAACACTTTTCATTGTCCATAACTCAGACTCATCTTTTCATTTCCAACACAAAGTAAAGACTGTTCATACTCAACACAAAAACTTAACTACTCTGTACGCTTCCGCGCCAAAAGTCTCAAGCCAGCCTCAAAGATAACAATAAGTACAAAGATATTCACACTATATATTATATCGATTTCAACATCTCAGAATATCGACGTACCTACATATAAAAATGAAACCAAATTTGAATAGAGTGAAAAATATGAGACATTACGCAGAAAAATATTCATTAATCTACGCTATCGAAAAATTGGGTTCGGGGGTGGTAATGGTTTCGCAAATAAAGAAACATTACAACCTGAAGCACTAGTCTCTATGACTGTCGTGGATGCTATTTCCAGCACCCAGGTTCCATTTTCTTGCTTATATACCACCCAGAAGCTCTAACCCCAGCATTCACATGGGCTTCTAATAAAAGACCAACGTTACGCTCCAATAGTGTAGCGAGTCGCGTTATGTAAGGTGTCGCAAGTTCCGCCTTCTCGAATCGTGTCTCACAGTCGATCAATTCCTGCAGTAAGGAGCGGGCGAGATGCTGGAAAACTGAAGGCCGCCTTTCCGGCACCTTTTATCCTGTCCCGCTCACCTCGGCTCGGCGGTCGGAAACTTGTCGTCGCGCTTTGAAATATTGCTGTTGTCATCTATTAACACAGCTAGCTGTAATTTTGAAATCTGCAGCTGGGGGCGTAAGAGGGACAACTGATCACTCCGAGACCGTTTAGTGCTAATACTTGTGTAATATTCGCAGAGCAACCGCTTATTATTACAGTTTCTTAATGGAACAAGATTACATTGGTAAGTGCAGTTTCCTTTCTCACGGCTATTTAACAACCAGAGTGTAAAAAACGACTCGTTGATCGATTCTACGTAGTTTCTTTTCCTTAAAGCGAATGATGTTACGTAAACACCAAATATTTGCCGTCCGTTTATACGTTAAATACAAGACGATGGTGCATTTATCCGTTACGGACATCTCACATACCAGTTACTGAGTCACTATGCACCATTTGCGCTAGTTGACAGCTGATTCACGTTACGGACGGCAAAGTGTGAGTCTAATGCCTTTAGAGGGTAACAGCTTTGATTAACATTTAGTGAGCACTTTAACCCTCCTACCACCAAGATTTTCTTTTCTTACTGAGTACCCTGAGGTCATGTAGGTGCAAGCTTTTAACGTCTCGGCCACCATAAACCAGATGATTTCAGTTGGTGAGAGATCTGGATAATGTGCTGGCCAAGGCAGCAGTCGAACATTTTCTGTATCCAGAAAGGCCCGTACCGGACCTGTAACATGCGGTCGTGCATTATCCTGCTGAAATGTAGGGTTTCGCAGGAATCGAACGTAGGGTAGAGCCACGGGTCGTAACACATCTGAAATGTGATGAAATGTAGGGTTTCGCAGGAATCGAATGAAGGGTAGAGCCACGAGTCGTAACACATCTGAAATGTAACGTTCACTGTTCAAAGGGCCGTCAATGCGAGCAAGAGGTGACCGAGACGTGTAATCAATGGCATCCCATACCGTCACGCCGAGTGATACGCCAGTATGGCGATGACGAATACACGCTTCCAATGTGCGTTCACCGCGATGTCGCCAAACACGGATGCGACCATAATGATGCTGTGAACAGAACCGGGATTCATCCGAAAAAATGACGTTTTGCCATTCGTGGACCCAGGTTCGTCGTTGAGTACACCATCGCAGGCGCTCCTGTCTGTGATGCAGGGTCAAGGATAACCGCAGCCATGGTCTCCGAACTGATAGTCCATGCTGCTACAAACGTCGTCGAACTGTTCGTGCAGATGGTTGCTGTCTTGCAAGCGTCCCCATCTGTCGACACAGGGATCGAGACGTGGATGCACGATCCGTTACAGCCATGCGGATAAGATGCCTGTCATCTTGACTGCTAGTGATACGAGGCCACTGGGATCCAGCACGGCATTCCGTATTAACCTCCTGAACACACCGATTCCATTTTCTGCTAATTGTCATTAGATCTCGACCAACACGAGCAGCAATGTCGCGATACGATAAACCGCAGTTGTGATAGGTTACAATCCGACCTTTATCAATGTCGGAAACGTGATGGTACGCAGTTCTCCTCCTTACACGAGGCATCGCAACAACGTTTCACCAGGCAGCGCCGGTGAACTGCTGTTTGTGTATGAGAAATCGGTTGGAAACTTTCCTCATGTCAGCACGTTGTAGGTGTCGCCACCGGCGCCAACCTTGTGTGAATCCTCTGAGAAGCTAATGATTTGCATATCACAGCATCTTCTTCCTGTCGGTTAAATTTCGCGTCTGTAGCACATCGTCTTCGTGGTGTAGCAATTTTAATGGCCAGTAGTGTATTTTGATGTAAGAAACCTATCGTCTCCGTTGGCTAGAGCGTCGGGTGTGGTTTCGTCAAAGGAGCGAGATGCCAAAGCAAGGCAGGTACCTCGCGACGTGACCACAAGGAAAGATAGTCGCTTCAAGCTGCGTCGATAAATAAGGGACACGATCGGTGTAGCGATGCCCAGAGACGTTATGTGAATGCGTGATTTCTGTTCTTTCGGACCACACATTCATGTAATTGATTCGAATAGATAGGCAATAGATCCACTGTCTTCAGTGCGGATGCGCAAGTACGTCCGACCTCCTGCGGAATCCTCAGAGTCGGCGGCTGTGGCCGAGTGGTTCTAGGAGTTACAGTCTGGAATTGCGAAACCGATACGGTCGCATATTCGAATCCTGCCTCGGGCATGGATGTGTGTGATGTCCTTAGGTCAGTTAGGTTTAATTAGTTCTAAGTTCTAGGGGACTGATGACCTCATAAGTTAAGTCCCATAGTGCTCAGAGCCATTTGAACCATTTTGATTCTCAGAGTAGCGAGTGTGGAGGTCAGGGGTTGCGGACAGGTGGCGCTTGGTGGGAGTGTGTGTTGGCCGTGAGCTGTGCCGAGTTGCGGTGACGACTGTGTCCCGGATGACACAGTGGTTGACGCCCCTGCCTAGCAAGCAGGAGATCCTAGGTTGGAATCTTGGTCCGGCACACGTTTCCACTCGTCGCCGCTGATTCCGCTCATTGTCCCGATGAAGCTGACATCAGTAACCACCTCCGTTTCCTTTCCTTCCCGCTCCCCCCCCCCCCCCCCCTCTCCCTCTTCAGTTTGCGTATAATAGCCCAGAAAAGTTTCGCTACACTGCCGCAACAGGCCAGTCCGCGATCATCGACTAAGGCGACAGCATCGTGTTGTAGCAATTCGACTGTGTGATCAATGCATTAGACAGGATACAATGCGAAAGTTAAGGTCAAATGTACTGTGAGAGAGAGCATTGTATTTTGTCTGTATCACGTGATACGTTAACGTGCACAGACAGTTGTAAATACTCGTGCCATTCGTGTCAAAATGAATTGTTCAAAGTTACATAATTCTTCTTATCTATGTCACAATAAAATGATGAGCCGCGCTCTCTCCCAACTATGCGTTTTCGTGAACTTCGCTGTCTATCTGTGTTTGGTTACCCGCCCATGTCGCGATTACGTCGTGGTTCTTCTTCATTCTACATGTGGCAGCAGTGCTGTGTATCGATATTTGCGCCTTGTACCATCTTTGGTTTGATGCATATAGTTTCCGGCAAGGGGGTCTGGAGAGAGTCGGTTGGTTGTGGCGGACGAGGGAAGTTCTCCGCGCGGTGCAGTCGGCTGGAGTCGCTGGCAGCCCCTGCGCAGTGTCGGAGCGTGTGTGGAGCTGCCCGATCGCTACGAGCTTCGTGATTCACCGACACAGCACGTCAAAGTTGAGTAGTGGTTTCAACTACCCAAGCCACATCTATTCATGTTGTGGTGGTTTGTTTCGGTGGTTTGCTGTTGGGAAGGTTTTTGGGTGAGCAACACTGGGTGGTTCTACTGCTGAGATTTAGCCGCCATGCGGTGCGGTTAACTATTTTGGTCGACTACGATTTGAGTGCACCAGTGGAATTTTCTGTCTTGTGGCCGTTAGAGTTCCGGTTACCTGCTCTGGCCACTAACGTAATTTCAGGCAGCGTACTTTCCTCGCCTGTTGTTGCTGTCCAACATGGTGTGTAATTTTTACAGCTAATACGTACTCCATTGTCGATTATCATGTTTGTAACATTGCCGGTTGGGGTTCTCATGTACTGATTGACGGGAAACAAATTGTTGTGTTGGTCAGTCCGTGGCTGCCCCCTTTTGGGGTTCCAATGGGTCAAGTATAGTTGGGCTCACCACCTGTCTAACCTAAGTGAACGAGGGCAGACCGGCCTGTCTGAAGGCTTCTGAGTACCATCGGTGTTTAATTATCTGTTGTCAGTTATTTTAAATTTTAGGCTTGTGGTTATTGTTTGTTTCTTAAAATTTTGCAAAATAATTTTTAAATTTATCTTTCAAGCTATAACACTGCGGCCTTCTGATTTTAAAGATTGTGGGATGATATTTTGAGGTTTTGAAGTTTGATTGTGTCCCTCAGCCATTGGTGTTGCACCTTCCATGTGTTATTTCCTTAAATTATTTTATTGGTATCTTAATTCGATTTTTATCTTGTTGACTTTTGAGATTTCTTGTTGTTAAACATGCTGGCCCTCTGCCTTTAAAGGTCTATGGTAATATAAAGTTTTGAAATTTAATTGTGGCCCTCAGTCATTTGTGTTGCACCTTGTTTATGTTGCCTTTTCGATTTTGAATTATTTTATTGATATCTTAACTGAATTTTAGAGTTTTTTTAAAGATTTCTTGTTGGCCTTCTGCCTTTAAAGGTCTATGCTAATACATTCTAAAATTTTGGAAATTAATTGTGGCCCTCAGCCATTTGTATTGCACCTTGCGCATGTCGTTTATGAATTATTTTATTGCTATCTTAATTGGATTTTTATCTTCTTGTTGGGGGCCTTCAACCATGAAAGAGTTGCTAAATTACAATAATTAATATTATCTGAAATAAACTAAACTTAACTTTAAATAACGAATTTAAAACACTACTTGTTAGGAATTGACCGTAGAATTGCGTATGCAAATAGGAAATATCATTCTGGTTGAATGTGAACTGGTGTTACTAATGGATTGGCGAGTACAAAATTATCTGGGTCATACAATTAGAAGCAGAAACTGACCTCAACCCTTGGCCCTTTCCACAATCCTATTGCCTGTTCTGCCCAGCGGGTTAGCGGGCGTTTCAACTGAATATTTTATGTGTTACAGTATCTACTAGGTCTCTTTCTGGAGCGAATGGAGCATCCAAAAGAGCCTACCTTTTCACCGATGGGTGTATTTTCCTCTGTTACAACATCACGAGCCACACGCAAAAAAGGTAAAAAAAAATTGGATAAAAATAAAACTGTCGTTGCGAGCCTTGTCTGTGAATTCTGTGAGCCATGTTGCTCGAAAGCACTACAGTAATTTGTTCGGAAGTAGGCGTGACCGTCCACTACCGTGTCATTCTGGTTCAGAATGTTTGCATCCTCTCGATGGATAAATCACACCATAGTTTTACTCAACGATCGTTTTTCGAAATGTGGTGCTTGCATTATGCGAAACCGACATCTTTTGTTGATATAAGAAGACATCCAGCGCCAGTATCCAAAAAGATAGGTAGGACGAGCAAGGCTGTTCCTTGTCCTGCAAGATCATGTCAGCTCTGGATTTTTCCGTCTAGGACCAACTACAGAGAAGAGCCGTATCATCTTGTCAAGAGGGATTAGGAAGGAATTTCTAACTCACTGTAAGACGATTGCAGTACGGCGTCCAAATGCGATGACACATGAGACACCCTTTTAAGAGGTAACATTGTACAGTAAACTGTAGAGTGCCGAAGCATCATGTTCCTCGTTAAAGAACACAATCAGTGAAAACTGAGCCAAATTACATCGGGAAGAGGTTAGTACATTTATGCTAAGTGCAAAATTTTTTCATTCTGGAGTCAGCGTTGGACTGTAATTACAACTTGGCTGATAACTCCCAATTCGTTCATTTGTGGAGCTTTCTTTACTGCTGGAATGCTTTTACTTTGGTATTTGTATTTATTTTTAATCACGTGAGTTTTCGCTATTAAATATGACACATCCTGTAAAACAGTGGCAGGTCTTGTGTCAATTACTTATTTTGCCTTCTTGGATCACTCTGGAACAAATGATACGTGAGGCTAGTGAGTTAGGATTCTGTCCTGTGGTCGTTGTGGATGGTTAAGAGGGCTTCACCCACGGAGAATTTTAGCCAACGTACTCACTACCTTCCACACTAATCCCTCTTAAACGAATTTAAGTGCAGCATAAGGTTTCAAATGTCCGCCTGCATAGGTGGAAGGTAAGTGCGACTCACTGCTCACTGCCAGGAATTTTTCGCTGGTTGGGTGGGGGGGCGGGGGAGGGGGGAAGCTGTTACGGAGTGCACTCAACCTCATAAAGCCAGCTGAGGGGCTGTTTGATTGATCAGTAGAGGTTCCAAGGTCAAGAAACCCGACGATGCCTACGGCCGGGAAGCGGTGTGATGGCCACATGCCCCTCAATACTGCATCCAGTGATGCCACTAAAGTGCGCGTCATTTATGTTGGCGGCCGAGTTTAGGTTCGTTCTGCGCATCTGGCGTCACAAAACACAGTCAGCCAATGAACAGAGAACGACGTTGCCAGATCTCGACTGCAGTGCAGAGCATGGACAAGTGTCTTCAGTTTTAGAAACGTTCAGTCATAAATAAAGTAATAGAACAAAAGCAATGTCTTGATAGCAGACTTTCTTTTATAGAAAGTTTGGAAAAAGCATTCTTTATACCAACAGCTTCATATTCTATTAATTAATCAAACCAAACAAGTAATAAGACTCCTAATTCAGGCGATAGCAAGGAAAGGTGTTTGTATCAATCTCACGAACCGCTTTTTCACAACAAAGAACAGCGGTAATTGTTTATATACTATTGTATTACGACGAAGTGTGAGTAATTCATAGTCATACCAACAGTTTTGGTCAGTACTATGTGTGACATGTTAGAGTCCTCATGGCATTCTGTGCATAGACGAGCTGCGTTAGCGTAATGGTTAAGGTGTTGGGCTTCCATGCTAAAGGTTAAGAGTTCAAGCCTGGTGCGGTGCACAATATTTTCATTGTTTGAAAACAATATGGAAGTGCATTACTTCACGAATGATATTCGTTTGAATGCAATTTTTTGAAATTTCTAGTGCTTTGTCTCTTCATTAACCCTTTCGCTGTTGCAGACACGTGCTCTCCGCATTCCGCGCTGTGCGCGATTTTGTCATCACTGCACTGCTCGCCTGTGCAGACACATGGTGTTCCCACTGCTTTGACACACTTATCATTCGATTTCACAAAAACTATTTGGCCCAAAAATTTGATTTTTACACGTCTTCTTGACTGATACCTTCCCCCCTCAACTTTTACCTCTGCAAACTCTTAAAAATTTCGTGCAATGGTTTACAATATTTAATGCTGCATAATAACTGCGTTGAACAACGAAACAAAATTAAGTCATTTATGGGGGGAAGGAATCAGTCAAGAAGACGTGTAAAAATCAAATTTTTGGGCCAAATAGTTTTTGTGAAATCGAATGATAAGTGTGTCAAAGCAGTCGGAACACGATGTGTCTGCACAGGCAAGGAGCGCAGTGACAAAATTGCGCACAGCGCGGACTGCAGGGAGCACGTCTTTGTAGCTGCGAAAGGGTCAATGCGGCCATGGTAGCTTTACTTCATGAACAGCGCGCTCCCCCCTAAACGTAAGCTTGCGAACTATACTATACTATGGCGCTGCTTCTATTGGCGCGTGCGTCGTGTGCAACGGGCAACGCAGCAATCTCCCGCGTCTGGGCGGGCATGCGCGAGCCGCCAAGATAAAAGAATTGAACTATAGCAGAGGGTGCCATGGTGCACGGTCGGATCTGGTTGGTCCAAGTGAGGCCAGAACACGGAATTTTGTCCTATCTTTCATAAGGGATAGTTTGGGAACGACCCTGGCGTTATCGCGAGTACTGACGGAAAGAAAAATCGCAACACAAAGAAGAAGTTGTGTGACACAAACGAAAGTCGGTAGGCTTGCTTTCACATCTGAAAGATGATGTCTGTTCATACTTACGCCAGTCGCGGAAGAGTGGCGCCAGTAGTGCCAGTAAGAGAATGCAAATTAGGTTTGCGTTAAATACACGATGTAACGGTTGCGAGCGTTAGACCTGGTACGAAATGATCGTATGGCACTGTTGGCCGGGAGACCCCATGCGGGATGGTTCGGCCGTCGTATTGCAAGTCCTTTTTAGATGACGCCAATTTGGCGACTTGCGAGTCAATGATGATGAAATGATGATGAAAGACACACAATACCGAGTCATCTCGAGGCAGAGAAAATCCCTGACCACGCCGGGAATCGAACCCGGGAACCCGTGCGCGGGAAGCGAGAACGCCACCGCGAGACCACGAGCTGCGGACTGTTAGACCTGGTGAGTTTATGTCAGTCAAGAACGTTTTAGGATGACAATGACGTCATTTTCGGCACCTCACTGAGTTTGAAAGAGTTCGTGTAATAGGGACACGAGAAGCTGAATGTACCTTCTGCGAGCCTGCGATGCTGCAATCCTGCTTGGCGGGAATATAGCCACTGTACATGAGAGCAGCTAGTGGTGGTCGCGAGAATATATGCGCAAAAAGACCGGACTCCGGAAGGCCATGCAGCACTACCTACATCTACATCTACATCTACATTTATACTCCGCAAGCCACACAACGGTGCGTGGCGGAGGGCACTTTACATGCCACTGTCATTACCTGCCTTTCCTGTTCCAGTCGCGTATGGTTCGCGGGAAGAACGACTGTCTGAAAGCCTCCGTGCGCGCTCTAATCTCTCTAATTTTACCTACGTGATCTCCCCGGGAGGTATAAGTAGGGGGAAGCATTATATTCGATACCTCATCCAGAAACGCACCCTCTCGAAACCTGGCGAGCAAGCTACACCGTGATGCAGAGCGCCTCTCTTGCAGAGTCTGCCACTTGAGTTTGTTAAACATCTCCGTAACGCTATCACGGTTACCAAATAACCCTGTCACGAAACGCACCGCTCTTCTTTGAATCTTCTCTATCTCCTCCGTCAACCCGATCTGGTACGGATCCCACACTGATGAGCAATACTCAAGTAAAGGTCAAACGAGTGTTTTGTAAGCCACCTCCTTTGTTGATGGACTACATTTTCTATGGACTCTCCCAATGAATCTCAACCTGGTACCCGCCTTACCAACAATTAATTTTATATGATCATTCCACTTCAAATCGTTCCGCACGCATACTCCCAGATATTTTACAGAAGTAACTGCTACCAGTGTTTGTTCCTCTATCATATAATCATACAATAAGGGATCCTTCTTTCTATGTATTCGCAATACATTACATTTGTCTATGTTAAGGGTCAGTTGCCACTCCCTGCACCAAGTGCCTATCCGCTGCAGATCTTCCTGCATTTCGCTACAATTTTCTAATGCTGCAACTTCTCTGTATACTACAGCATCATCCGCGAAAAGCCGCATGGAACTTCCGACACTATCTACTAGGTCATTTATATATATTGTGAAAAGCTATGGTCCCATAACACTCCCCTGTGGCACGCCAGAGGTTACTTTAACGTCTGTAGAGATCTCTCCATTGATAACAACATGCTGTGTTCTGTTTGCTAAAAACTCTTCAATCCAGCCACACAGCTGGTCTGATATTCCGTAGGCTCTTACTTTGTTTATCAGGCGACGGTGCGGAACTGTATCGAACGCCTTCCGGAAGTCAAGAAAAATATCATCCACCTGGGAGCCTGTATCTAATATTTTCTGGGTCTCATGAGCAAATAAAGCGAGTTGGGTCTCACACGATCGCTGTTTCCGCGTCCATGTTGATTCCTACATAGTAGATTCTGGGTTTCCAAAAACGACATGATACTCGAGCAAAAAACATGTTCTAAAATTCTACAACAGATCGACGTCAGAGATATAGGTCTATAGTTTTGCGCATCTGCTCGACGACCCTTCTTGAAGACTGGGACTACCTGTGCTCTTTTCCACTCATTTGGAACCCTCCGTTCCTCTAGAGACTTGCGGTACACGGCTGTTAGAAGGGGGGCAAGTTCTTTCGCGTACTCTGTGTAGAATCGAATTGGTATCCCGTCAGGTCCAGTGGACTTTCCTCTGTTGAGTGATTCCAGTTGCTTTTCTATTCCTTGGACACTTATTTCGATGTCAGCCATTTTTTCGTTTGTGCGAGGGTTTAGAGAAGGAACTGCAGTGACCGAGAGGGAAGACCATCGTGTTCGGCGTATGCCTTTGGCGCATCGTACTCCATCCGCAGAAACAATCTGAGGAGCGGTTGGCACCACAGTGACACAGCGAACTATTACAAAACGGTTACTGCAAGGACAGTTCCCAGCGAGACGCTCTTTAGCGGGCATTGCACTGACCCCAAACCACCGCAGTTTGTGACTTCAATGCGAAATGCGAAAGCTTATTGGAGAGCAGAGCGGAGATTTGTTGAGTTTTCTGAAGAATTCCGATTCTGTCTCGGCGCCAGTGATGGCCGTATGCTGGTTAGGAGGAGGACAGTAGAGGACCTGTGGGCCGGCAACCAACCTGTCTGCGTGATACACACCGGACCTACGCCTTTACGGATCGGGGTGCGATTTCGTATGACAGCAGGAGCTCTATCGTGGTTATCTCACGCAACACGAACGCAAATTTGTACGACAGTCTGGTGATTCCACGTGTTGTGCTACTATTCATGAACAGCACTCCAGTGGGCGTTTCCGAACAAGATAACCCTCGCCCAACGTGCTGACAGAGTGTCGATATGTTGCCTTGGGCTGCTCGATCACTAGATCCGTCTGCAACTCGGTACATGTGGGACATCATCGGATGACAACTCCAGCGTCCTCCACATTCAGCATTAAGCACCCCTTTATTTACCGTCCAAGTGTAACAGGTATGGAACTTCAGCCCACACGCTGGCATCCCGCTCCTGGACAACACAATGCATGCTCGTTTGCATGTTTGCGTTCAGCATTTTGACGGTCAGACCGGTTATTTGATACCAGAATGAGATTTTCACTCTGCAGCGGAGTATGCGCTGATATGAAACTTCCTGGCAGATTAAAACTGTGTGCCCGACCGAGACTCGAACTCGGGACCTTAGCTTTTCGCGGGCAAGTGCTCTACCAACTGAGCTACCGAAGCACGACTCACGTCCGGTACTCACAGCTTTACTTCCGCCAGTACCTCGTCTCCTACCTTCCAAACTTTACAGAAGCTCTCCTGCGAAAAGCAAAGGTCCCGAGTTCGAGTCTCGGTCGGGCACACAGTTTTAATCTGCCAGGAAGTTTCGGTTATTTGATGTACCTGTGCGCTACAGTGGCGACGTCTTATCTCGCGCTTACATTAATCGCTTCCATTTATTACCTAGACAAATAACTCCGCCCGAACAGACCATAAAGGCCCGTCGGACCGAACGGCCGCCGAGACATCCTTACTCACAGACGTCACTGAATAGGGATACGGAAGGGCATGTAGTCAGCACACTGCTTTCCCGGCCGTATGTCAGTTTATGAGACCGGAGCCGCTACTTCACAGTCAAGTAGGAGAGGCGTTTGAAAAGTCTGTGCAAAGTCCGAGAAATGGCACCACCGGCGCGTATCGAGATCATGTTTGGTTAGTAGCTTTTTTGGAAATAACGCACTACAACTTTCAGTCATATTGGTCTATTTCTTTGTGTTTGGCATTGGTGTGAGTCAAGGAAGTCGAGTGATTGTCAAAAAATGAACGAAAAAGAATTTCGTGTGGTGATTAAACATTACTTTATCAAAGGCAAAACGCCTCAGGAGACTAAAGAGAAGCTTGATAAACAATACGGTGACTCTGCGCCTTCTATTAGAACAGTTGTAACCTCCCCACAAAATTTTAAAAGATAAAAAGGACAATACTTAATACAAATGGGAGCCGAGTGTAACCTCCCCACAAAATTTTAAAAAGACAGAATATTATTTAAGAATGCTAATGTTCATTGCTCTATGCGTAACCTGCCCACAATGAAATGTACTGACAATGGGAACAAAAATGTGAAATTCGCAATCTGACTCAAATATAAATTCTTCACCAAAAAATTAAAGTCCATTCAGTGACAAGAAAATTCAATTAAACCGAAACATCGGTCTTTGGCCCTGTGTAAAACAATCAGAATTAAAGTCTTACCTCAGAATAAGTGGATGTCAAATTTCTGCTCTTATTTCTGCGCACAGCTTGGAGGAACTGCATTGCAAATAATAATATTCCTTTTTTTTGTGAATTTACTGAAATTTTTCTTCAGAAGAAGTGGAATGAAATGGGAAGTGCAACGAAATCTTTAGTTCAATAAAAAATTAAATTTTTGAAAAAATGCTTTTGAAATAAAAATTATTATTAGGGGACTTGTTGGAGAATAATTACAGTAAATAGATTTTTACATTATCTAATGATTATATTAATTAATAGTATACCTCATTCACCATCTTGACCAGTGTTGCCGACCGCCTACATCACACAACCGCACTGGGCTGCTACTTTTGACCGACCGCTCTGCATGACGACTACTAGCGTACTGCACTGCACGACTACACAGAGCTACAGACTCGCAACGACTGCTCGCAACGACTACTCGCAACGACTACTCGCAACGACTGCTAACAGACAGAGTACTGAGAACCGCTCGCAACACTCGCGCGGTCAAGCGCAAACTCTCTGGTCACAGATGCTACAATGCCTCGCCATCGCTGCTATGTTACATACGTGTTTCATAACCCTCCACTGGGGGGGCAAAAATTTGGCAGCGATGGTGAGTCATTTGGACTTGCCAAGCGCGGCAAAATTTTTCTTTAATTAACAAAATTCTTCAACTTACAGAATATTTAAACGTTGTGCACACGCACTAAGTACAAAATATATCAGACAAAGACAAAATGTGAGTACAAAACATAGTAGCAAATCAGAAAAAATGCATATACAAATTATTTGACAGATAACAAAGTGCACAGGCACTGAAAAAATTCTTTAGCATATTCAGAACAAATAAACAGACTGGTAAGAAAAAATATCATGATGACAAGTGACATAAGTGTACTCGCATTGGAGTTCAGCGAATCGAAAAATGTATAACCTATGAACATAAATGTTGTTACCAAAAAATTTTTTTCTTTATGTGACAAGAATCAGGATAGGAAAGGGAAGGTTGTAGCACTTTAGATTGCACACAGCTGTTCTGAAAGTCCATATCTTTCCACAGAAGTACAACACCAAGTGACACAACTTGAAGTTCTTTTCCCATCAGAATTTATCAGTGTAGCCAAGACACTGAACTGTCGTAGTAATGTTCCATGTTTTCATTTTGGCAGTACCTTACGTACACCAAACAGTGGGACCATAATAATGTCTTCATCGCTCACGGTGGTGGACAGCATGTCGTGTCAACACCACGCTCTTACAAGGCACACCAACGTAGAATTAGTGCAAAACCAAATATAGTGCTCCATGATCACTAGGATAAACAGGACAAATGGACATTGCAATAATTCAGGGTAGTTAGCTCATGAGGTGAAGGACATTATGTCACATACCATTGACAATTACAGTCTTCATTAGTAGTTTGCGGCATTCATAGCCCAGTTATTGAACATTTCTGTACCAAGTATGCAGTATTACAGAAAAATGTTCATTAATTGTTTTACATAGAATCAGTAGCCTTCTTTTCCTGGTTACAAAGTATTATGAAATAATCGCATTCTTTTCAGTTACAGAGTATAATTAAGAATCATTAACCTTCTCCTAATTACAGTTAATTAATCATTTGTCATTCCAATAATACTCATCATCCTTTTCCTAATTACAGTTGATTAATCATTTGTCGTTAATTAATCATTTGTCACATTCATTTCCAATTACAAAGTATGAACATTGAAAACAAGAGTTAATTAATGGCATAATTAATAACAATTCGTGGAGTGACATTAATTATTGGCACTCAGTGGCCAGCAAGTATTGAATAGAATCATCATTCAGTATTATTCAGATTATTACGAAGTCATTATTAAAAATCCGTTAATTACAGTCATAGCATTAATAATCATGGGCATTATAAGTACTTTCATTACAATAAACAGTGTTTCTCCTTCAGTAGTATTCAGATCATTACAAAGTCATTATTAAAGTCAGTTAATTACAATCATAGCATTAATAATCGTGGGCATTATAAGTAGTCTCATTACAATAAACAGTGTTTCTCCTTCAGTAGTATTCAGATCATTACAAAGTCATTATTAAAGTCAGTTAATTACAATCATAGCATTAATAATCGTGGGCATTATAAGTATTCTCATTACAATAAAACATTGTTCCTCATTCAGTAGTATTCAGATCATTACAAAGTCATTATTAAAATCAGTTAATTACAATCATAGCATTAATAATCGTGGGCATTATAAGTAGTCTCATTACAATAAACAGTGGCAGTTATTAGCTAGTGACACAGCATTATTATATATATATATATATTTTTTTTTTGTCTCATTAGGAAGTCATTACTCAAGTGACATACTATTCAGAGTTGATCAGTATTACTCAGAATTATCATAAACTAGTGACATTATGTGGGACTGGTAATACCTCTTTTAGCAATGCATTGCGTTGGGATCGATAATTGATTGCTGAGGCATAACACTATTTGTTTTTGACCTATTGCTGCAAATGAGGATAGGTAACGTCATTCGTCATGAGTCAGCTGTAGCAAGATTATGTAACAAGGCAGTATGTGTGATCACATTTATAAATGATAAACACAAATGGGTAAAAATACAAAAAAAATGCAAGTACTAGAACAGGTATAATAGGTAACAGGTTTAGCAAGTATCATGAAAAGCTTCTCCTGGAAAAAATACAAAATGGATTATTGACCTGAAAGAAGAAACGCACACTATGCTGAAAAGTAGTGAACTTCGAATTAACAGGTAGTGAAATGTGTATAAAAATGTGTTCCATAGCTGTCCTTTCCAAAACTTTCCGTCATCCTACTATGCAATATAACACCTGCTGTCAAAGCAAACTGCAACAAATACTTAAATAACTACGTAGCATAAATACATAACTTCAACATTATCCTCATCTGTAAAGAAAACTTCATTATCCATATCATCATAACTTCACTATTATCATCATCTGTAAAGAAAAACTTCATTATTCATAACATCATATCCTTCATCATTATTCATCAATATTCATTATCATCTGCAAAAAATCACTTCATTACTCATTACATAACTATTCCTTATCTCTAGCATATTTCATCACTAAAACTAAGATGTGTAGTTCTCTCTGACAGCCTGCATCAATCACCTTGTATTCTGAAAGAAAAAATTAGTTACGAATGCTATTCTGTGATGAGTATAGTATAGTCTTGTTAATGCTTGTTAATCCTGATCCATTTACTCTTCCTCATAAAGTTATTGCATCTCCTTTCGTTTATTCCGTAGGTGAAATTCCCATTTCTGTTGGATTTATTTCTTACATACATCATTTCTTTCTGAAATTAATGACAGAGATTAATGTCCTGCATTTAAATCATATACCCACTAAATAAGGACTGGTTTATGGTAACATACTTAAGCATACAGCATAACATGACAGAAAACGTAATATGTCAAAAACATTGACAGTGTTCAAATGCAAAAATATACACAGAGTAATACAATGCAGCAGCAAAAAAAAAAAAAAATGTAAAACAGTCACGATGTTGAGATGTCATAAGGCAAAAAAAAAATGTCAAAGTCGACTGGTGTGTGTTATATCTTAACTATTTCACAATACATACAAACAAAACTGGAGTACAATCATATACACAAAAAAGTGGAAAATGTGCACGGTCTGATGTGTAACGACAAGAAAAGCGACCTGCTAACCTTACCTTGCCGGGCACTTGCCAAGAAAAAATACGATAATCATCAGTAATTAGTCACGTGAAATAATTGCATTAGTAAATGGCATCATAGTGTGTTGAATCATACAGTGGTTTCACTCAATAAACGGTTTAATGTTTGAGATATGGTGATTGCCTTTCGATTTTCTAGTTCTCAAAGTTTCGACGTGTACAACATTGGGGTGAGGGATGCTGCGAATCCGATACGGACCTGCGTATAGAAGTTCAAATTTACTGCACTTACCTTTTAATTTGCTGGATAAATAGTGTGTACGTACTAGTATCTTCTGTCCAACGTGAAAGTCGCGGCGTGTACAAACCTGTTTTTGCTGTCTTCTTCGGCGCTCTGCGGCACGTTTGATGTTGTTCAGCGCAATGTCAATTATTTCGTGGTGTCGTAATCGACGAGATGTAGGAAATGTTATTAATTCTTTAATTTTGTTAGGTGGTTCAGCATTTTTCAGTATAACAGACGGAGATAGCATAGTGGATTCATTAGGGATGGAATTAATTACATCTTGGAATGAGAGTATGTGTGTATCCCAATCAATATGTCTTTTGTGGCAGTATATTCTACACAGTTTACCAATTTCCTTCATTAATCTTTCACAGGGGTTCGAAGAAGCGTGGTACTTGGATATATAGATCGGAGAAATGTTTCTAGCTCGTAACATGCGTGTCCATACGCTACTACGAAATTGTGATCCATTGTCAGAAATTACTTTCATTACATGCCCTACATGAGATAGAAAATGTTTTACAAATGCTTTCGAAACAGTTTTAGCAGTAGCTTTGCGTAGTGGAGTGAAAGTAACAAATTTTGAAGTGAGCTCAACAGCGACAAAAATGTAGCAAAAACCTCTGTTAGTTCTCGGAATCGGACCAAAAATATCTACTGCGGCCATATGTCTTAATTTAACAGGTATAATGGGATATAAAGGAGGAATATGTGAAGTGGTGTCTGATTTAGCTTTCTGGCAAATTTTACAAGACGCTAAAACTCGTCGTATACGTTTTTCCATGTTAGTAAAATAACAGTTCTGTCTCAGTATAAGAAAACATTTTCGTGCTCCGTAATGTGCGTAGCTTAAATGAGTGTACCAAATTAATTTGTTAACCAGTTCGTCAGGAATGCATAATAACCAATTGTTGCTGTCAGGATGAGAGCGGCGAAACAGAATGTCATTGCGTACAGTGTAGTGGTTCCTAATCGTAACATTATTCCTATCTTGCCAAAGGTGTTTAATTTCTTTCCACACGTTGTCTTTATTTTGCTCTTTTGCTATGTCCTGTAATGACGATGAAATAAAGTTTTCAAATGCAACTTGCTGAATGTACATGACACTGAAATTTGTTTTGCAGTAGTTGGTTGCTACGTCTTGCTGATTGTTGCCGAGAGAACGCGATAGTGCGTCTGCTATAACATTTTGTGTGCCGGGAATGTGGACAATCGTAAAATTAAATTCTTGTAAATATAGTTTCCATCTGCTTAACCTGTCGTGAGTGAGTTTAGCCGAAAGTAAAAATTGTATCGCTCTGTGGTCTGTGTAAACGGTGGTATGTCTGCCATAAAGAAAGTGCCTAAATCTCGTAAAAGCCCATACAACACATAATGTTTCAAGTTCTGTAACGGAGTAATTTCGCTCAGCAGGTGACAGAATGCGGCTTGCAAATGCGATGTTTTTGATTACTATTGAACCATCTTCTTCAATTTCCTGGAAAATATGTACGCCTAAGGCGGTGTTAGAACTGTCGGTGGCAATGGAAAAATTTCTAGTAAGATCTGGGTGCGATAATAGTGGTGCATTCAACCGAGCATGTTTCAAATAACATTCTCGTGAACAAAATTCTGCGTGTCAAAAGTAATGTTTGCGTTACTGTAATATGCAATCTGTGCTGTATCTGGTTAAAATCTATCGTACGTGTTATTATTTACGGGAGGATGCTGTGGCATATCCTCTATATGAACTGCTCTGTTATTTCTTACTGACCTGTTACGCTATGGATGACACCTATTGTCTGTTTCATTCATGATTATTTGTTGTTGCTGATATTGTTGCTGCTCATAAGATCGACTGTTATTAAGTGTACGCTGAAAATTGTGCTCATTATTTTTACGTTTGTCATGATAGTAATTTCTATACTGCGCATTGCGATACGAATTCAAATACTGTGTTTTCTATACGTAGTTATTTCCTTTCTGCTGTGCGTTACTATTTGTTGGATCTGGTACTACACGTGCACGCGGCGAAACATTAAAGCCTGGTTGACCTTGTAGACTGCATTGTTGGTTAGGTACGCCAAGCGGCTGACTTTCATGCTATTGTGGTGTAAAGGTCTATTGTTACCAAAAATGCGCTTGCTGTTAATTTTACACATACTGATGATTACGATTTTATCTGTTATTAAAATTACGCTGATTCTGGAGTGCCTACTGAAAATTGTCACATTCGGTAAAATATTTCTCATATCCGGTTTTCATTACATACGTTTCTTAATTCTACAAAGAGCAATAGTTAAAGAGCTGTTTGGATAGATATAAGGGATAGTAGAAGACAAGGCAGCAGTGCAGAAAACTAAAGATGGAACAGCACTACTACAGCTCGGGGCCCTATGCTCGCTACGGCACATATTCATTAAAGCGTAATGAATCCCCTGAGGTCAATAAGCAAATAAATTTTAGCTTTTGCGTTACAGGCAATTGCGGTATAAATTCAAAAGCAAATAGTTGTATCCATGTTAATTCTAGTTTCTTCATTACAGGCAATGCTGTTGTAAAAAAAAAATAAATTGTCGCATCTGGTTCAAAGCTAGCTTTTGCATTACAGGTAATAGCGGTGAATGTACAAAGATAAATTGTCGTTTACAGTGCAAAGCGTGTACCTGTACGCTGTCATTATTAAGTTCTTTACATTTTCTGGCGGATAAAAATTGCTCGTAATCTACGTTCTCGTCATTGAATTTGAAAACACGTTCGGGTTTGTGTGTGAATCTGTTTGTCTGTGTCGTTTCGTACTTCAAGTTGCGTAGCTTTTCATATTTTAAGTCGCGTGGCTTTTCGGATCTCAATTCGCGTATTCTCTGTAAATTGTTCACATTATACACGCTGCGTGAGTCAGACAAATGTTCGCAATGTGGCGGATTCTGTGACGTATTGGTGACTGAAATAGTTTTCAACTCTGTTACTTTAATACTTTCGTCAATTTGGTTGATCTGTCGTGCAAATTTCTCGTCATCTTCCGTATTCGGAGTGTGTGAAACTTCCACTGACTCTAAATTAATTTCGTCGCGAATCTGTACTTCGTTTTTAGGGCATTCTTCAGTGACTGCATTAATTTCGTGTATCGGTGTTGCGTTTGCTGAACATTGTTCGGTGACTGCAATAATCTCGTCTTTATGTGATTCTGTTGTGTCAACACGTGTGCTACTTAATTCTTGTGCAACAGTGCCAATTTTTTCATTACTGTTATTAGCACAAGTCTTAGTATCCTCACGTAATTGTTCTTTACTGTCCTGACATTGCACGGTAACAGCTGTAATATGCTCACTAACTTGTTTGTTCTGTTCTCTAAGGTCGTCTTGTTTTTCGTTTGTGAGATCGACACTTTTATCAATTGTTTCGCTAAGTTGTTTGAAATGGTTGTCAAAACTTTCATTTACCTGTTTGTAACGGTTGTCGAAACTTTCATTAATTATTTCCCGAAATCGTTTGTTCCGTTCTTCAATTTTTTTGTTCTGTTCATCAAGTTTTTCATTAAGTTGTTTAAACATTTGTTGCAAAAATGCTATAATTTGAGCTTCAGTAGCACTACCTGCTCTATTCTCTGTACTGTTTGACGGTGTATCTGCCATTATCACGTTCTGTGTGACCATTTGGTCATTCTGTAATTTACAAAAAGGTTTGTCAGTCGGATGTACAGTGTCTGACACTATTTCGGAATTAAATAAATCCGTCCTACTTTGTGTGATCTGTTTATTTTCATTAGACGAATTTGTCTGTCCGTTACTTGAATTTTCCAAATCGGCTGTGTTAAGCTCGGCAGCGCTCATTACTATAGACCGCTCCGCGTCATCAATTGTCGTCAAGTTAACAGACGACATAACCGAGTTCGTTTGTTCATCATTAAGACAAAAGTCATCATTAGTGGTTGGAATACACTGATTGTTAGTGAACGCAGGATTGTCATCATTACACTGCGTGTCACAATTACTATCGGTCACGCTGTTTAAGTCGGTAATTTCATTCAAAATACCTCGCGATATACTATTCACAGTCTTTCGCGGCATTTTTACAATAGTCACAATTTTTCAGAAAATAAATAAGCACAATGCAAAAGCAACACACAAATACAACAGAGCAACAATTGCCGTTGACCTGTAGAAAGAAAGTCACAAGATTAGTAAAAGCGTTGCGCCAAATCCTAATTATATCTAAGCAAATAAGAGCAGATATCTGACTGTTGCTCAAAAGACTCTCAACGAAATTCGATCCTGGACTGGGTGTCGCCAAGTGTAACCTCCCCACAAAAATTTTACACGACAAAAAGACAATACTTAATACAAATGGGAGCCGAGTGTAACCTCCCCACAAAATTTTAAAAAGACAGAATATTATTTAAGAATGCTAATGTTCATTGCTCTATGCGTAACCTGCCCACAATGAAATGTACTGACAATGGGAACAAAAATGTGAAATTCGCAATCTGACTCAAATATAAATTCTTCACCAAAAAATTAAAGTCCATTCAGTGACAAGAAAATTCAATTAAACCGAAACATCGGTCTTTGGCCCTGTGTAAAACAATCAGAATTAAAGTCTTACCTCAGAATAACTGGATGTCAAATTTCTGCTCTTATTTCTGCGCACGGCTTGGAGGAACTGCATTGCAAATAATAATATTCCTTTTTTTTGTGAATTTACTGAAATTTTTCTTCAAAAGAAGTGGAATGAAATGGGAAGTGCAACGAAATCTTTAGTTCAATAAAAAATTAAATTTTTGAAAAAATGCTTTTGAAATAAAAATTATTATTAGGGGACTTGTTGGAGAATAATTACAGTAAATAGATTTTTACATTATCTAATGATTATATTAATTAATAGTATACCTCATTCACCATCTTGACCAGTGTTGCCGACCGCCTACATCACACAACCGCACTGGGCTGCTACTTTTGACCGACCGCTCTGCATGACGACTACTAGCGTACTGCACTGCACGACTACACAGAGCTACAGACTCGCAACGACTGCTCGCAACGACTACTCGCAACGACTGCTAACAGACAGAGTACTGAGAACCGCTCGCAACACTCGCGTGGTCAAGCGCAAACTCTCTGGTCACAGATGCTACAATGCCTCGCCATCGCTGCTATGTTACATACGTGTTTCACAGTTTATAAGTGTTTCAAAATTTTCAGAGTGGCCATATGGACACAAGTGATGCCGAACGTTCTGGACGCCCTGTGGAGGTTACGAATCCAGAAACCATTGATAAAATCCACGATATGGTGATGGATGACAGAAGAGTTAAGGTGCGTGAGATTGCTAGTGATGTCGGCATATCGAATTAACGGGTACATAATAATTTGCATAAACATTTGGACATGAGAAAGCTATTAGCAAGATAAGTTCCGCGATTGCTCACGCATGACCAAAAACGGAATCGTGTGAAGTATTGCAAGGATAGTTTGCAGCTGTTCAGGAAGAATCCGCAGGACTTTAACCGTTGATTCGTCACTGTGGATGAAACATGTATACATTACTATACTCCTGACACCAAACAACAATGTATACAATCGATTTCCAAGAGAAAGGTTATGGCGATTGTCTTTTGGGATTCGCAAGGGATAATCCACATCGAATATCTGGATAAGGGTAAAACAATTACAGGTGCATAGTATTCATCGTTATTGGACCGTTTGAAAACCTAGCTGCAAGAAAATAGGTGCATAGTATTCATCGTTATTGGACCGTTTGAAAACCAAGCTCCAAGCTGCAAGAAAAACGCCTGTGATTGGACCGCAAAAAAGTCCTTTTCCATCACAACAATGCACGAGCACACACCTCAGCAGTTGTGGTCGCAAAATTTATCGAAATAGGATTCCAACTCGCTTCATATCTCTCCTGTTCTCCAGACTTATCTCCCTCAGACTACTATTTGTTCCCTAATTCGAAGATATGGCTGGCGGGACAAAGATTTTATACAAACGAGGAGGTGATTGCAGTAACTAATAGCTATTTTGCAGACTTGGGCAATGCCTATTATTCGGAAGGGAGCAACAAATTAGAACAGCGCTGGGCAAAGTGTATAAGTCCAAAAGGAGACTATGTCGAAAAATAAAAAAAGAACTTTACCCCAGACACGTAAGTAGTTTTTATTTTTGCACGGACTTTTCAAATGCCCCTCGTAGCTCCTCAGTTCGCGTCATAAGGGCTGAGTGCACCCCGCCCGCCAACAGTGCTCGGCAGACCGGATGGTCACATATACAGTCCGACAGCGCTTAATTTCGGTGATCTGAAGGGAACCGTATTACCACTGCGGCAAGGCCGTTGGCACCTAGGCAAATGCAATTCCAAAATTTCATTACTCTACGTTAGTTATTTTTCGGTACTGCGACTTTTTTCTGTTAGTGTATTTCTTGAAGCTGAAAAGTGTTCACTTACTCCAACCATTATACGAGTACTATGCGCAAAACTGGGAAGTTGTCAGGTGTTCTACGCGGGTATAGAAGCAGTACACGTAATCTGCGATGTGCCTGGCAGAACGTAATTACCATTGTGGCATCTACGACTGCTTCCCGACCCGTTCCACGTATGGAGCAATGTTTAAATGTCGCCATATAATTAATTTAATCTTGTATTCAGGATCCTTATGGGAGTCATTCGAAGGGATTTGTAGTGCATTCCTAAATTCATCATTTAAAGCTGGTTCTTTAAAGCTTGTAGGCGAGGTAGACTTGCTTGGGATATTTTGCGTCGGTATTCAAGAGTCCGCCAGTTGAATCTCCAGCATTTGTAACACTCTCCCCCTACACAATACCACGTAAATATTCAATCACCTTCCGAGATACTCGTTCGCAGGCTATGCATAATAATAATCTGAACTTTATTAAAGTCGCCTATCTCAGTGGATTCCCGCTTTTGCAGCCCTTTCCTTTCCTAGGATGATCCCCCTTGTGTAGCTGCTCCGCTTTTGTTACCGCGTCACGTGCCCGCCTCGCCACCTTGCGGCATCAAACTTCGCGTTGAGCAGTGTGATAATGTTTTGGCTCATCAATGTACATGCAGTATTAAGTAATTATTCCTAATAAGCGTCCAAATTTGGTGTAAGGAACAGTGAAAGGGAGGAGGAAGGACATGTTACTAAGCAGATGATAAGAATATTGATTGAATGTGTGCACATGGGCACAGGGCATACCCAAATAAGTGAACTACGCATAAATGACAATACATATTAGCAGACAACAATCAACCTTTTTGATTTTCGCCATAAAATGTACTATTTTCTGGCTGTGCTTTATGTGAACCATTTCGTGGGATACGGGCACAGGTCCTGGACTGTACGTACGTGAACAGATCTCTATTTGAGGAAAGGTTTATGGTAATTTTGGTAAACATTTTTGGAAAGCAGTGATCAATTAATTGTTATATTTTGATTAAAATTCAGTCTTGATCACGTCATGTATGTTTTAATGATACAGGTAACCGGTTTCGGTTCTTTTTACAAAACCATCATCAGACCTGTGGATAAATTTTAAGAAATACTAGATACCAACCTTTAAATAAGATGAAAGTGTCTATCAATGTCAAAATTTAACAAGATAAAATAAAATTAATTATACCCATGGCTGCTTAGGATGGTAGGCGGAGCTCTCCTCGCTGCTACGCCGTCAACTGATGGTTAAGACTGCTGAGAGTGAGCTTAAATATGCAGAGGCTCCGCCTACTTCCTGTCAAACTACTTCACAACTGCCAATCAGCGTTCATAATATGACGCCATCGTCAAAGTATAAAAGTAGGAAATACACTAACAACATAAAACTGATTCATTTAAATGTCTGATTAACAGATAGTTAGTATGTCTACAGTTTATTTATATTTTGGATAAAAACAGTGAACTACGATTTGTAACAGTTGTGCCCTCTATGGGCAACCTTAATACTATTACAGTGCCAGTTACATCAAAGATGTGAAAGTCCTTGGCGTTGTGGTATATATCGATTATACCGAGTCGCCTACATCACAATTGCATCTTTGTTGGATGCTGCAGAATCGTCTTATTTTAACTGTAGTTTTTATAGCAATATTCTTTATAGCAGTAGGGTAGCAGCCAAGAGTACGTTCCACATTATGTATATCTGAATGACTGATGAAACTAAAAATTTTTTATTTTTTAAAATCATCGATCTAATAGTTTTTGTAATAATGTCAATTTAATATATATATATATATTATTATTATTATTATTCGTTACAGTCAACTTTGGACTACGCTAAGCATCAGTCATTTCTTGTGCTTTTTCTTGCGTTCTTCCCAGTACTTCTTCATTTTTTCTGAGTGGGCTTCTTTACGTTCTTGCGACCAGGTTGTTCCCGTCTTCTTTGATTGCGTTCGGTCTTTGAATCCCTGTATTTTGTTGATGGCATTCCTATATTCCATTCTGTTGTAAACTGTCTCTGGTATAATGTTCATTTCTGCAATGTCTTCTTTTACTTCTTTCAGCCAGTTAATTTGTGTCTTTCTGCTTTCCATGTATTCCAGGATTTTCTTTGCCGTTCTTTCTGGTGCCATTCTTTTGACATGCCCATATATATATATATATATATATATATATATATATATATATATATATATATATACTTTGTGCAGCATATTTTACATACATTGCTTTTGCCACGGGTATAACTAGTCTTATATTTTTTAAAAGACAAAAGAGTAGATGCTTTTATTATAAAATTTTGTCAAAAAGGTCGTAATAATATTTTTCGCGAAAATCTAATTGTTCATTGAGCAGCATTGGTGATTTGGTTTTCAAATGAGCATATATCTCGATTTCCTCTAGGATATTCATAAGTAAGCCTTTATTTGCATAATGAAGAACTTGTAAATTCTGTTATACTGTCCCCTCAGCATGATTATTGAATGCTGTATGATGACCAAATACGGACTTTGTTCGTGAGGTACCCGATGTATGTTCTTTGTACCTTACTGCAAAATTTCGACCTGTTTGGCAGATATATATTTTCTCACAGTCTCTACATTGGATCTTGTACACTCCTGATCTGGTAGATTTTCCATTATCTTTACTTACGGTATGTTTTAATTTTTGTTGTAAGGTATAGTCAGTTGTAAATGCTATTGTTATTCCAGAATTTTTGAATAAATTAGTAATTCTATCTGATATGTTTCCCATATATGTCGTCTTCATATATTTTGGATTACCTATTAGTGGAGTACTTTGTGATTGTTGTACTTTATTAAAAATGATATCTACCTGTCGTGTGTCGAAAGAGTTGGTTTTTGCCATTTGTTTTAAGATGGCCATTTCCTTTTTGATCTCATTATCTTCTAGCAGTAATTTTAGTATTCGGTGTATCATAGACTTAAAAAATGCTTTTTTATACTTGTCAGGATGACATGATGTGGCATTAATAATAACATCAGTGGTTGTAGGTTTCCTGTATATGGTGAATAAATGTTTCCCATTGTTATTAGTTATAGTGAGATCTAGGTAGTTAATAGATTTTAGATTTTCATGCTCAACTGTAAATTGTAACTTCGGATGCATAGAGTTTAATTTTATAGCAAGTTTCTCAATTTCATCTTTTGAACCATTATAAAGCAATAATGTATCGTCTACATATCGCTTGTAATATATGATTTTATTTGCGATATCAGGGTTATTTTTCAGGAATTGCGTCTCAATGTGGTTCACGAAAATGTCTGCAACTGTCCCAGCTAAAGAATTTCCCATTACTAACCATCTTTCTGACAATAGATTTTAGTATTAAAAGAGAAATAATTGTAATCTAAAGTGCATTAAAAAATGAGAGTGTTTTAAATATATAATCGTCTTCTTTAATAATAACAAGGGTATTTCCTTTATCGGCCTTTACCACAATTGCTTTCTCTGCTTTTAGTTTATTATTGATATTTTTAAGTGTTTTATCTTCAGTTTTTCTAAAAGAGAAAAATAAACTGCATAGAAAAACTGAAGATAAAACACTTAAAAATATCAGTGATAAACTACTAGCAGAGAAAGCAATTGTGGTAAAGGCCGATAAAGGAAATACCCTTGTTATTATTAAAGAAGACGATTATATATTTAAAACACTCTCATTTTTTAATGAAAATGGGATCATTGAAGTAACTAAAGACCCCACTCCAAAGTTCCAGTTAAAGATCAAGAAATTAGTCGATGAAAATAATCACCTCTTGACCCCTGAAGAAAAGAATATGATGAAAAATATGAATCCCCAAATACCTAAATTAAGATCACAGATTAAACTGCATAAAAAAGAGAAATCTATACGACCTATTGTCAACTACAAAAGTAGTCCTTCATATAAACTAAATATGAAACTTAATAACATTTTGGAAGCATTCTATACATATGACAGCAATTCCAGTATCAAAAACAGTTATGAACTAGCACAACAAATCCATAATATAGACATTCAAACTAATGCAAGTTTTGCCTCATTAGATATTAAAAATTTATATACAAATATACCCATTAATGAGACGATTAATATAATTAGGGATAACTTAATACAATACAAAAATATGACTAAAGACGAAATAATTGAATTTATAGAACTGCTTGAATGCACTTTAGATTACAATTATTTCTCTTTTAATACTAAATTCTATTGTCAGAAAGATGGTTTAGCAATGGGAAATTCTTTAGCTGGGACAGTTGCAGACATTTTCGTGAACCACATTGAGACGCAATTCCTGAAAAATAACCCTGATATCGCAAATAAAATCATGTATTACAAGCGATATGTAGACAATACATTATTGCTTTATAATGGTTCAAAAGATGAAATTGAGAAACTTGCTATAAAATTAAACTTTAAGCATCCGAAGTTACAATTTACGGTTGAGCATGAAAATCGAAAATATGTTAACTACCTAGATCTCACTATAACTAATAACAATGCGAATCATTTATTTACCATATACAGGAAACCTACAACCACTGATGTTATTAATGCCACATCATGTCATCCTGACAAGTATAAAAAAGCATTTTTTAAGTCTATGATACACCGAATACTAAAATTACCGCTAGAAGATAATGAGATCAAAAAGGAAATGGCCATCTTAAAACAAATGGCAAAAACCAACTCTTTCGACACACGACAGGTAGATATCATTTTTAATAAAGTACAACAATCACAAAGTACTCCACTAATAGGTAATCCAAAATATATGAAGATGACATATATGGGAAACATATCAGATAGAATTACTAATTTATTCAAAAATTCTGGAATAACAATAGCATTTACAACTGACAATACCTTACAACAAAAATTAAAACATACCGTAAGTAAAGATAATGGAAAATCTACCAGATCAGGAGTGTACAAGATCCAATGTAGAGACTGTGAGAAAATATATATCTGCCAAACAGGCCGAAATTTTGCAGTAAGGTGCAAAGAACATACATCGGGTACCTCACGAACAAAGTCCGTATTTGGTCATCATATAGCATTCAATAATCATGCTGAGGGGACAGTACAACAGAATTTACAAGTTCTTCATTATGCAAATAAAGGCTTACTTATGAATATCCTAGAAGAAATCGAGATATATGCTCATTTGAAAACCAAATCACCAATGATGCTCAATGAACAACTAGATTTTCGCGAAAAATATTATTACGACCTTTTTGACAAAATTTTATAATAAAAGCATCTACTCTTTTGTCTTTTAAAAAATATAAGACTAGTTATACCCATGGCAAAAGCAATGTATGTAAAATATGCTGCAAAATATATATATATATATATATATATATATATATATATATATATATATAAAATTGACATTATTACAAAAACTATTAGATCGATGATTTTAAAAAATAAAAAAATTTTTGTTTCATCAGTCATTCAGATATACATAATGTGGAACGTACTCTTGGCTGCTACCCTACTGCTATAAAGAATATTGCTATAAAAACTACAGTTAAAATAAGACGATTCTGCAGCATCCAACAAAGATGCAATTGTGATGTAGGCGACTCGGTATAATCGATATATACCACAACGCCAAGGACTTTCACATCTTTGATGTAACTGGCACTGTAATAGTATTAAGGTTGCCCATAGAGGGCACAACTGTTACAAATCGTAGTTCACTGTTTTTATCCAAAATATAAATAAGCTGTAGACATACTAACTATCTGTTAATCAGACATTTAAATGAATCAGTTTTATGTTATTAGTGTATTTCCTACTTTTATACTTTGACGATGGCGTCATATTATGAACGCTGATTGGCAGTTGTGAAGTAGTGTGACAGGAAGTAGGCGGAGCCTCTGCATATTTAAGTTCACTCTCAGCACTCTTAACCATGAGTTGACTGCGTAGCAGCGAGGAGAGCTCCGCCTACCATCCTAAGCAGCCATGGGTATAATTAATTTTATTTTATCTTGTTAAATTTTGACATTATTAGACATTTTCATCTTATTTAAAGATTGGTATCTAGTACTTCTTAATATTTATCCACAGGTCTGATGATGGTTTTGTAAAAAGAACCGAAAACGGTTACCTGTATCATTAAAACATACATGACGTGATCAAGACTGAACTTTAATCAAAATATAGTTTATGGTAATAATTATAGAGCGAAAGGTGAATCAAACACGTGAGAGCAAACAAGTCAGTTTTTCCCTTTGCAATAAGTTAAATAATAAGATTCAGTATACACTGGCTTTCAGGGATTTTAAGTGTTCCATAAAACATGGAGTTAAAACCACAGTTTTACTGTGAGTCTTAGTGTGGAGTATATTCATTTCCTGGCCAGTTCTTGCTGCTGAGTAATGTTTTCTTGCCAAGCTTGACACAAGTAGGTACAGTTGAAAATACACTATTACGGGCCAAACAGTAGCATACCCACTCGGTAATGAATCATGGGCTACTTGCATGTTGAACACTGGCTAAGGGCGTTTTCAGTCCTGCCCCAGAGCAGAGATATCTAAATTAAATTTATATTCTACGTTAAAAACAGTTATTAGCACAATCACATAAGTTTCAGGATGGCAGCCGAAATGGGCTATATCGTGAGAATGCGATATGGTCTCATTGATGTGTAGACACAAACTGACAATATAAGCAAAAACATTGGTTAGTCTAACCACACACTAGCATCCGCAGATGCTACGCCATGTACAGGGTGGGATAATTGTAGTGTGGGCGTCAGAAAAAAAACTTTGAACTGAGCTCACCCATAAACACTGAAGAACCCTCTTTCGTGATGTAAAAATAAAAGAAGTACTGCAGTCCTTGAGTACACCTCGTGAGTGCCGAGAAGAGACGTTTGCATGACGCATGTGAACTGGGGTTTGGTGTCACTACCATTGAGTGAATCTCGCTGTGTGACCATCAAGCTACATTGTGCCAATGTCAGGAAATAAACTGTGTGCTTCGCCCACTTAAGAAAATAGCGTATCCTACGTGAATGATGATAAAAATCCAAGTTGCTTGTGTGTGTAGCAGTCATGAGCATTATGGTTACAGGACACGTCAGACAGTGATTGTATAGCAAAAGGACAACTTCTGGTCTAAAAATACTGTATTGTAGACTGTCCTTCCCCAACTGACAGAATTATAAGTAATTATAGGTTAAAATGTTCTACAAAACAGGGTACATCTGTAGTTGAAGTTTTTTCTCCCTGTTGTATCCTTTGCTCTCGTCATGAGAGACCGCCCTTTTGACGACTCAAACTACACGTCCTTGACCGAGAAAACAAGTTGCACGCCGACGAACAAAGAAATCAACAGCAAGAAGTTCCATTTGTTAGGTATAATTACAAATGGTTTAAATGGCTCTGAGCACTATGGGACTCAACTGCTGAGATCATTAGTCCCCTAGAACTTAGAACTAGTTAAACCTAACTAACCTAAGGACATCACAAACATCCATGCCCGAGGCAGGATTCGAACCTGCGACCGTAGCGGTCTCGCGGTTCCAGACTGCAGCGCCTTTAACCGCACGGCCACTTCGGCCGGCTGTATAATTACAACGCTAATGAAATCAGTTTGTATAATCCACGTCTCCCCATGCACAAAAGTGATTGCTATAATGAAAAAGACAATTTATCGCGGTATGAAAAACCAGAGAAAATAAGGTTATGTTATACGTAAATAGGAGCACAATCCTGTGAACAAGAAACCTGTTTCAAAGAGACTTCCTATCGAATATGTTTGTACATGTATATAAAAAAAAATTAAACATTCTCTATGAATATGTAACTGAAACATTGTAACATGTACTAAGAGAGCAAATAACGCCTGTTAAGAACCATTTAATGAAAAGTGCTTATCGAAGGGCAGTGAATTTCTTGTTATTCTAAAACAATAACAGTTTGCTGTTTTCAAAAGTAACGAAGATTATCCAATGTAACCAAATTAACTGTAACGTAGGGTCAAAGGACCCGCCCGTGGTCTTGCCCAGTTTTCCATCGAATGTAAACCGAAAGGTGAGACGAATTTAAAGTTTATCCACGCAATAGTTCCCTAATTATTTATTTCTTCTCAGAGCCGCTGTATTACTAGTATTATTTTTGGTATAAACAAGGGAAAAAGACCCGTTTGAAATGAGTTACAAGGGTCTAAGCACTCGTGGTTGTTCTTAAATGGTTCTTCTGCCACTGCTTGGTAGAACAACTTCGTAATTATGAACTGGGAACAACAGATGTAAATGTTCTGAAGTACTAATTTAATTAGATAACCGGTTTTTCAGTTTGCAAGGCCCGTCACCAGTGTATAACTGGCTGTTCTCATCGAAGAGGGTATGACAATTGTTAACAACTTTGAAATGGATATTACACTTGTCGAGTGAGGTGCTAAAACGAAGTAACTCTCATCTCTGGCAGTGCAAGTGTAATATAACTGGAATGTTCAAGTAGTAAATAAATGTGAAAGGAACACACCAAGAAACAATAAGACTAAAGATTGCGAAAAGAGTTTGTGTGTGCAGGAATGAGATACACGAGGAGGAGCACAATACAAACAAAAGGGAATCATGCTGCACTTCAAAATATATTTGTAACTGTGATAAGTATTACATATATGGCAAGTTTATATATGTAAGCAGTACGACAGAGTAGACTTTATTTACTCTCAAACTGAAACCAGTTTTTTTCCACTGTTGATGGTTCTGCTCTAAGCACATCCCCATGCAGAGTAGCCTAAATAACAACTGAAATTAAGTTGTCAGCCACAAAAAGATAAATTAAAATAAGTACGTGATGGGACGAGAGTATTGGAGAATAAACTGGAAAAGGTACTACACAGGGAAGGTGATGCACAAACAGAGTCGGAGATATCACTGACAACCGTGAAACAGTTCATTTAAAAATATAAAAGTTTTGACTCAGCGTTTAACTGGAGACTCCTTTAGGCTAAATCGAAACTACTGACAGTGTAAAGAAATTTAAATCTCAAATGCTTTCTACTTTCCATCCTTGTTAGGAACTACATACATAATTTTTAAATGAAATTTTAAGAAATAATTCAGCAACTAAACTCGGTCTGAGATAACATTACAGCCATAAACGAGAAAGGGTGCACATTGCTGCCTACTTCCTTACGTTTTCCTCCTTTCCACAGAGATGAAATGTGGCAAGCCCATTTGGCTTGGCTATTTCCACTGAGTACAATTAACTTCAGCTACAGCACAGGTCGAGGCAGGATCTAACAATAATGGCTTTCAAAACTAAAAATGACAGCTGTGACTGTAAGTGCTGACTTATTCGTAACTTCTTGTCTAAATTAGCCTTTTCACTATTTGCTTTTCTGACCGAGCTTGAAAATTGCACACATGACCGGCTCTGAACAGGTGTTGCACGGACTGGCAGAGGAGAACGTGGGGCTTAATATGCAGCAGGGACACAGGCAATCGGAGAATCAGAGCCCAGCCATGCCGCAGGTAGGAAGAGATGAGTTTTCGGGTGTAAATCTGCATCGCCGGGTGGCCCCTGGTGGATTGTAGCTTTTCTTCGGCTTTATACCATGTTTCTACTCTGGCCGGGCAAGCAGAGCTGTGGGATGGAAGAAAGAACATCTGTCAGAAGGAAGCCCTAGATTTGCTGTGTTCATAATAATGGCTTCAGTTGATAGGTATCCTACTTTCAGAAATACTTGAAAATGCCACAGAGTTACCGGCTAACACAGGGCACAATTTTTTAGCTTTCCAACGACCCGGGAAACTACGCTGGCTGCTGGACACAGAAGTCGTCGACATGTAATGTCATGAGGTCAGATCACATAGAGGAACATTTTTTAAAGAAGGAGAAAGGATAGAGAAGTCACTGGATTTTTTTTTAACATGATGCGCTTTCCTCGCGGGGACCGATGACCGCGGCGGTCTGGTCCCTTTAATCCCACAAACCAACCAACCAACCAACCAACCTTTCCTGGCAGCGTTTCTGTTGAGAAGCTATTACGTCATTGGTGGACTGAGGACACATGTAAAATAATTGGGTGTCATGTATACTTCAAGATGCTACTCCGGGCGGGTGTAAAATGAATGTGCGGAATGGAAAATACTGAACGCGAAAATTAAGATTTGGCCATGTTTGACTACGCACTGAAGCAGGTCTTAGGACCTCTTATTGGTGATATTATATCCTCCTTCTTGCTCTTGAACATTTAAATTACAACATAAACAAAATTAATGATTAAGGGAACTAGTAACTACAAAGTGATAAATGCTGTTTCTGCTTAAACATTTATTGTAGATTCAAAACCTTTATTACAAATGTTTATATATCAATGTCTAATGGACATAAAGAGATACAAATGTATTTACTAACTAATACGATTGATCAATTGCGCAAATCTGCCCCTTTTTATGGCTACACGACGTAATACAAATAACGTGAGATGACTGACACCATCTACGTAGCAAACACTAGAAGACACTACTTTCAAAGATGATCTACAGTGGTGTGCAATCTCAGTGGAACGGCGCAACAGACATAAAAGTGAGCTAACACAGAGGGCAAAAGGCCCTGTCATATACATTAACTAGGCCGAGACCACCTTTTTCCTTGGGGAGGGTAAGAGATATGTATCTGATCCTCAGTAACATACCAGCGCTGACGAAGTTCCCAGCGCTGCCATAATGCTACGTACCAAGGGGTTCGGAACGGGTAGCGTTTGGGCGACATGCGGCATGCGGGACGAAAGGTATACATTGGCATAATGAACTCGCTGAACGATGTGGAGGGACTGCAAGCGCTTATTTGGTTAAGAAGGCGTCGATAATTGAGCGTCGTCGCGCAAGGCATGTCGTTCATAAAATCTAAGCCCAAGCAGCGGACAGTATCACTGAATCCTAAGGGGGCAAGGTATTCCTGCTGCAGCCCTATCCCGAGCCTCAAGGCGACGGACTTGTCAGCGATGATTTGGCTACCAGAAAGTGTGCCGTAGGTTGCAATCCAGTCCAAAGCCGCTGCCATTTCGGCAGCTCCACGTATGACGATCATCAAATCATCCGCATAAGCGGTACAGCGATAGATGGAGCCGCTGTATCCCAGTAAGCCTGTCTCGGAGACCACACAACAGGGATTCTATGGCCAAAGCAAATAACAATGTGGATAATGGACAGCCCTGTCGTACTGATCGGTAGATCGCCATGGGTGCCGTCAGTCTTCCGTTAACAAGGGCTCGTGAAGTAGCAACATGCAGGAGGCGTGTCAACACCGTGATAAAGGGGTCGGGGTATTCCACGCGCCGTAGAACGGCCGTGAGGCAAATGTGGCCCACACGGTCAAAAGCCTGCATAAAGTCGATAGACTCCAGGGCTGCCGGCAAACGTTGCACCCGTGCGAGGGAGATGAGATCTCTGTAACGACATAACGCAGTTCTGATGTCGTTGGGTCCCCCCCCAAGGGCGTCTGATCGCTGGACAGGACGTGCAGCAGTGTGCCGCGAATATGTTCTGATAGCAGCCTCAAAAAGATTTTGAAGTCGCTGTTCAATAACGTTAAGGGGCGATAATCGCGGACATCATTCCGTCCCTTCGGCTTATGGATGGGGACAATCAGTCCTTCCAAGAACTGTGCAGGCAACGGTATACCTGGGGGCATCAATTCCTGACATATTCCAACACAACACGGTACGAACAGTTGTTTAAAGGCTCGATAGAACTCTAATGGTAGTCCGTCGATTTCTGGTGATTTATGGGGAGCACCTTTACCAATGGCGTCGAGCACTTCCTCTTCTGTCCTCCCAGTCAGGTCGGTACCATATCTGGTTGAACTGTACCGTGGACATGTGCAGAAACGGTGTCTACCCTCGCCAAATCAGGGAGCACTGCTGAAGAAAGGTAATCGTAATGACCATAGAAGGCTTCTGCTATATCTGCTTGTTCTACCACGTGTCGACCGTCGTCCGTTAGCATGTAGGTTACCAGTGCCTTAGAGCGTCTCTTGCGCTCTACGAGCAGGTGGTGCATAGATGGCCTTCGTAGCCTGTCTGGAGCACGCGACCGTATAACGGCGCCCAGTAAATGATGGCGTGTTACAGAGACGAGCTGCGCTTTCGCGTGGTTGACAATGGTCTGCCTGTCAGGTGAGGACTCCCGTAGGACGGTGTAATAAGAGTTTTCCGTGCCCCTTCTCCATGCCGCCGCTTCCCGGCCGTAAGCCATGAAGGTGCGCCTAAGAGCAGGCTTCGCACGTTCAATCCACCAACTGGTGGTCGACCGGTAACGACCACGACGCTGTAAGGACGCGTTCCACGACTCTTCGATAGTACCTGGAGGTCACGCACCAGCATTTCCAATTCCGCACACGGGACGTGATTGGCTGCTGATCAGACGGAGATAATTGAAATCGCCTCCGATCACCATATCGTCTATGCGGCCCATACAGAGACGCGTAATATCATCCGAAAGAAAGTGAGCTCGATCTCTCCGTCTCCCTGATCCTGAAGGGGCATATACATTGATGAGTCGTACGCCGTTGACAGTTACGGCCATGTCTCTTGCGCGCGGTAGGTACAGTACGTCCGGAGCCGCCAAGCCTTCCCGCAGCAGGACAGGCACACCACAATGGGTAGAAGAGACGTGGGTGATGTGAGCGGTGTATCCGTAGAAGTCAGGGAAACTAGAGACACATACTTCCTGTAAGAGTGCCGTGTCGAGCATGCGTTGTAGCATTGTCAGTAGTATTGGTATTGATTGTGGCAAGGCGAAGGGTGTGCTGCCTAGCCTCTTCACCTAGGGTAGACGTCATGACAATCGAAGATAACTGCAAGAGATGCCGGACCCACCGAACCCGTTACAGATTTATGAGGCTTTCATGCTAGGAGTGGCATCCCCAATGCAATACCCTCCCCTGTCACCCGTGCCCTCTCCAGAAAGTTCCTCAACATCGTCCGACCACAGTGGGTGCAACACGATGCTGTGTTGCTGATCTGCACCTGTTTCACCCACGTCGAATTTGGAAGGGGTGCACGTAGCTACGTGAGCTGCTGCATCTGTGGTGCATGATGTAACTGGGCACTCGTAGTATGGGCATGCGGAACGTCTACACTACTTAGATCCTCGCAGGCGCAGCATCCATGCCGTCTGACGAGATGTCACCTTCTTGACTGGCCGTGCGTAGGAGGCAATCGTCAGAAGGGGTCCGCCGACGTCGCTTGCGTCGTCGAGGCGAACGTTGCTTTCGAATGTGGGAGGAAATCCAGAGTCGTATCACCTCCCGATAGGAAAGCCGCGGTCGGGACAATGTTCGAATCCACGTCCATCTCGTCCTGAATGTTGTGTTACGTCTGAATTCCGTGGGACTGTTGCTGCTGATGTTGCTGTGGAGGGGATGACATCTGGGTTGGCATCAGGGGTTCTTCCTCTTCCTCCCTTGGTCCTTCTGTCGTCGATGGATGTGCCCGACCGCCCGTTTCGTCCTCATCTATGGTGCGCATCGTCGTCTGAGCGTATGTGAGGGGCAGGATGGCCGTCTCCGTCGGCGAAACGGAGTCTCCCACTGGTTTCTGCGTAAGTCTACGCTGTAAGCAGCCCGATCTAACATGACTTTCTTGCCCACATCCTGAACGGGTACGCGGTTGACCGTCGTACATTATGATTGCATGACAGCCACCGATGTTCAAATAGGACGGCACATGTTTCTTGACTTCATGTTTAATCTAGCGCACACTATTGAAGACCTTATACGTCGTAAAACTTTGCCACTTTTCTGAAATGTGGCTGATGACATTGCCATATGGTCGGAAGGCGTGCTTGACAACTTCCTCTGGGACCTCGAAGAGGAGCTCAAAAACCCTTATTGTCCTTAGGCCCATGCCGGCATGATCCACCATCACTGCACCGATATACCTGTCAGAATGTTTAAATCTGAGAGAGTTCGCGTATTTCGACACCACTGTCACGCAGACCGCTGCACTGATCGTTTTAACATAAACCACTCTCGCCGTTATAGAAAAATGTATTCCGACGACAGTCGCCGGATCTAAATGTAGATCGTTGCGTAGGAACTGTGAACCGTGAATTTACTTTCAAAAACCTTTTCTTCAAGAATTTACTTTATTTCCTAGTGATTCATCAAGAACAGTAACACATTTAATCACATTATGTGAGGGTGGAAGTAGTTGCCAGTGGGTAACTAATGAAAACAAATTTCTTTCAGCAAATGGAAATTTTACTCCTAAAAACCCTTTCGTTAAAAAAAATTAGATTTAAAAATTATAATCAGAAAGCACACTCTAAATGTCAAGTTACAATTTATTCAGAGCCAGAAATAACTTTTTTTTTTTTTTTTTTTTTTTTTTTTTTTTTTTTTTTTTTTTTTTTTTTTGACAGTATGAGCTTTCGGGCTAAGAACCCTGCCGCTCCCTTTTAACACGCCCGTAGTCACGACCGCTCACAACAACCTCTGAAAGACGACACTGGTGCAAATCTGCAACACACCAGATTACTTTAAACTAAAAATTTTAACAACTCACACAAACATATAAACTATGCACCCCATAGGAGGGATGGAAATGGTACAAAACACTCACATTAAAAAAATTACTTGCTACCGAAAGTGCAACTCGTTTCTAAAAGAAAACTCTTACGGTGGAAGGGTGGCAACTTTAAATACTAAAATGACCATTTAAATAAAAACCCGCGAAATGCAGTCTTACATAAAATGTAGAAACATGCTCGCTCTACATTACACTGTCAAGATGATAGGCAAGATAAAAACATATTTCAGGAATTCGGCCTTTACACCATAAGAAATAAATTTGTTAACACCGAGTCCGACAAACATGACAGAGGCAGCTATTAACGTACGGCAGACCGACAGACAGACAGGCAGACACTAACTGCGTAACAAATGCAGACGAGAGACAGACTAGCAAGCTGGGGACGAGAGACTGACCCAGACTGACTACTGGCGAGCTCATAGCGCCCCTTAAATGCACGTGAATAGGCAACCTTTCCCCTTTCCCACCAGAGGGAGACACCAAAGCTGCGACTGCCACAACGGCGCCACCGCCAGAAAATTAGGGCGGCTGCTTCACACTATGCGCTGCGGCGCGCTTTTCAAAACAGCAATTTTTTGCCACGGCTCAAACTGTTCTGTTTCATAGGCTCGAGGACGCACGTGATCTAGTTGGAAGGTAATTCTGATCGTATCGTGGCGCTATGTGTGTGCCATAGTCGCACTGAACTTGGAACAAATACAGCTCGCGCCGCGAGAAGGTAAACACCAGCAAGCGCTCACGGTAGCGCACGGCGGGGCGCAGCGTACGTCCTCGCCTCACCGCAGTCGAAAGCAGACTGAACCCCTAGACCACGTGAGCGCCTGATCAAAATATACTAGTGACACCCAAAAAGATATGCCGACAATCGATGACAATACCATTCACTAGCAATTGACTCAGGCTGTTAATAAACGCAACATGTGGCGTATAAGGAGACGAAGATGTCTGTTCTATTTCACTATTGGGGACAAATCTCTAGAAACAAGAACTACCTGAAATGCCTAGGCGTAACCAAGCAGAGAAGCCTAAAGTGGGACGACCATATTGAACAAACTGTAGGAGAGGCGGATGCCCAGGCTCAGAAACTTGCGGAGAATGTTAAAGGAATGTCACTCATCCGAGAAATAAAGGGCTTGCAGAACACTTGTTCGACCGATTCTTGAGTATTTGTCCCCATGATTCCTCAGCAAGTAGAATTAATAGAAGAGATAGAGAAGATCCAACGAATACAGGCACGTTTCGTCACAGTGTCATTTAGTAGGCGCAAGAGCGTTATGGTGATTAATCAAGAAACTCCAGATGTAGGTACTACAATAGAGGCATTGCACATCGTGCAAACGACTAGGGCGAATGACCCAAGAAGAATCAGGAAGCATATTATTATCTCCCGTATCTCCCGTGAAACGATCACAGCCAGAAGAATCACAGAAATCATACCTCATAGGGAGATTCGGCGAATGAAACAGGGAAGGGGAATAAGGATTGTGAACTAAGAACAGGGTACTTGCGGAGATGTAGAAGCAAAGTAGCATCGCCACTCTTGCTGACAGATATAAATCACAATGCAGTTTCGTGATCTCTCTGCAACTAGCATTCACACAGCCAAGAATATACCACTAGCACAGTTAGCGGTTTTGCGGGTCTATCTGACGATAGTTAAATCCTTGATGACAAATTCCTCATAAATAAACATGTTGGACACAGTTTGGTACCTCATAATATAATTATTGTGAACACCATAAGTTATCCGATTTGTGAGAGTCACGAATTTAATTCACGGAAGTTTTTCTGCGTGGAGGTCTGTCGCATGCATAAAGTATACAAATTCGAGAAACTCAGAGGCAGAAATATCCGTAGGATTGAGTTAGATAATGCGAGACGGGACCTGGATAAACTGAAAGAACCAGAGGATGTACAGAGTTTCAGGGAGAGCATTAGGGAACGCTTGACAGGAATTGGGGAAAGAAATACAGTAGAAGAAGAATGGGTAGCTTTGAGGGATGAAGTAGTGAAGGCAGCAGAGGATCAAGTAGGTAAAAAGACGAGGGCTAGTAGAAATCCTTGGGTAACAGAAGAAATACTAAATTTAATTGATGAAAGGAGAAAATATAAAAATGCTGTAAATGAAGCAGGCAAAAAGGAATAGAAACGTCTCAAAAATGAGATCGACAGGTAGTGCAAAATGGCTAAGCAGGGATGGCTAGAGGACAAATGTAAGGATGTAGAGGCTTATCTCACTAGGGGTAAGATAGATACTGCCTACAGGAAAATTAAAGAGACCTTTGGAGAAAAGAGAACCACTTGTATGAATATCAAGAGCTCAGATGGAAACCCAGTTCTAAGCAAAGAAGGGAAAGCAGAAAGGTGGAAGGAGTATATAGAGCGTCTATACAAGGGCGATGTACTTGAGAACAATATTATGGAAATGGAAGAGGATGTAGATGAAGATAAAACGGGAGATATTATACTGCGTGAAGAGTTTGACTGAGCACTCAAACACCTGAGTCGAAACAAGGCCCCGGGAGTAGACAACATTCCATAAGAACTACTGACAGCCTTGGGAGAGCCAGTCCTGACAAAACTCTACCGTCTGGTGAGCAAGATGTATGAGACAGGCAAAATACCCTCACACTTCAAAAAGAATATAATAATTCCAATCCCGAAAAAAGCAGGTGCTGAGAGATGTGAAAATTACCAAACTATCGGTTTAATATGTCACGGCTGCAAAATACTAACGCGAATTCTTTACAGACTAATGGAAAAACAAGTAGAAGCCGACCTCGGGGAAGATCAGTTTGGATTCCATAGAAATATCGGAACACGTGAGGCAATACTGACCCTACGACTTATTTTAGAAGCTAGATTAAGGAAAGGCAAACCTACATTTCTAGCATTTGTAGACTTAGAGAAAGCTTTTGACAATGTTGACTGGAATACTCTCTTTCAAATTCTGAAGGTGGCAGGGGTAAAATCCAAGGACCGAAAGGTTATTTACAATTTGTACAGAAGCCAGATGGCAGTTATAAGAGTCGAGGGACATGAAAGGGAAGCAGTGGTTGGGAAGGGAGTGAGACAGGGTTGTAGCCTCTCCCCGGTGTTATTCAATCTGTATATTGAGAAAGCAGTGAAGGAAACAAAGGAAAAATTCGGAGTAGGTATTAAAATCCATGGAGAAGAAACAAAAACTTTGAGGTTCGCCGATGACATTGTAATTCTGTCAGAGACAGCAAAGGACTTGGAAGAGCAGTTGAACGGAATGTATAGTTTCTTGAAAGGAGGATATAAGATGAACATCAACAAAAGCAAAACGAGGATAATGGAATGTAGTCGAATTAAGTCGGGTGATATTGCAGGATTTAGATTAGGAAATGAGACACTGAAAGTAGTAAAGGAGTATTGCTATTTGGGGAGCAAGATAGCTGTTGATGGTCGAAGTAGAGAGGACATAAAATGTAGACTGGCAATGGCAAGGAAAGCGTTTCTGAAGAAGAGAAATTTGTTAACATCGAGTATAGATTTAAATGCCAGGAAGTCATTTCTGAAAGTATTTGTATGAAGTGTAGCCATGTATGGAAGTGAAACATGGACAATAACTAGTTTGGACAAGAAGAGAATAGAAGTTTTCGAAATGTGGTGCTTCAGAAGAATGCTGAAGATTAGATAGGCAGATCACAAAACTAATGAGGAGGTTTCAAATAACTTCCGGGAATTCAGCCAGGTAACACTTTCAGCCACCGCCGATATTTCGGCGGGAGAACACCCCGCCATTTTCAAGGCAAACTACAACGGGCAGGCGGCGTACATGCAAATTTAATACCTCGTTTCTCCGACAGAAGCAGGAAAGATAACACACACACACACACACACACACACACACACACACACACACACTGAACACTAGTGCCACCAAAGATGACCAAAGTCAGAGCTTTCGATAGTGAGACTATGAATTCGCAGGTGAGGCAGCATTGACTCTGTTCCTCTGTTTTTTGACAAGGGAGAGAGCCGGATTCCAAACAGAGTTTAAACAGAAACCTCCATCCCTGTTAACGAGATTGCTCGCTAATTTAATCTCAACTGCCTCCCTAATGACACTGTCCCAACTGTCCCAATAGCTGGACGTGCATGCCAATATCTCGGTGTTATTATATAACATGGGGTGACCAGTATCCAAGCAATGTTCGGCAATAGCAGATCTATTAGGCTGCTGTAATCGTGTGTGCCGTTTATGCTCAGTACATCTGTCCTCCACGGTCCTGGTAGTTTGACCAATATATGTCATGCCGCAGCTACAAGGAATACGATATACACCCGCCTTACGCAGTCCAAGACCATCCTTAACGGAACTCAAAAGTGCTCTGAATTTAGATGGAGGTCGGAAAACACATTTCACATCGTATTTCCGTAAAATACGACCGATCTTATTGGACGTGTTTCCTACGTAAGGCAAAAAGGCAGTAGATTTAGGTGATCACTCAGACTTATCATCAATCACCCGATGTACAGTTGCTCGATAGCGCAACGCACGTTCAATCTGTTTATCACTATAACCATTTTGACGAAATGTAACTTCAAGATGGGACAGCTCAGCTGGCAAAGTCTCAGCGTCAGAAACGACATGTGCCCTGTGTACCAAGGTACGAAATACCCCTTCACGCTGAGCCGAATGGTGACAACTATTAGCTTGAGGTATTGAATAGGGTTGTGGAGAAGAGGAGTTTGTGGCACAGCTTGACTAGAAGAAGGGATCGGTTGGTAGGACATGTTCTGAGGCATCAAGGGATCACCAGTTCAGTATTGGGGGGCAGCGTGGAGGGTAAAAATCGTAGAGGGAGACCAAGAGATGAATACGCCAAGCAGATTCAGAAGGATGTAGGTTGCAGTAGATACTGGGAGATGAAGAAGCTTGCACCGTATAGAGTAGCATGGAGAGCTGCATCAAACCAGTCTCAGGACTGAAGACCCAACAACAAAAACAATGGTTTAAAAATAAACACAGAAAGTTTAGACCACAGAAAAATATTTATTTTGTGGTAACCGGTTTTGATCAGTAATTTACCATTTTCTGACCTTCATATCAGGAAGGTAGGCGGTGACGGATGTTATATCTCCAGTTGACGCTCGTGAAGTTAAAACACCCGCTCCATTCACTGCCTACAACTTTTTTTCTGTCGAGAATGTTGGTGCTCATTTTTAAAGTACTTTTTGCCAGACCTCTGTTCTTTACGACGAATGTTCTCAAAAATTATTGTTAGATAAATATGTCTGATTCTATATTTGCACAGGATACTGCATATTTTGCTACATTTAGATCCACGCAAAGGGAAGAAGAACTATGGTTCTAAGGTGGTGTATTTTATTTACTATTGGTTACGCTACCATAACTTAAGCTACTTTTGGAGCTATTGCCAAAAAAAAAAGAGAGAATCATGTTAGTGTAAGCTGGGTTCCGCGCTTTTCAAGCACTCTCGAAGTCCCGGTTCTATCTCCGCCGGAGGAGCAGACGAATCGGCTTGGAAGACAGCACTCAAGAGCACGTGTGCGCTCGGGGAACCATTACCGGTACGGGAGCAGTCTGCAGGAAGCTTTGGGAAGTCGCTACAGCTTCCACACAGACGGAGCGGAAAAGCTAGTCGGGGCGACAAAAGCGCTGCTGATGTCACAGTCTGACATGTCGCTGTCCGTACGAATTTAGCGTAAAATAGCTCCTACGGTTACAAGCCCAACCTATAGACGATTTTTTTGTGTTTTATTCAAACGAATTATCGCTTCAGCATTATCTTTTAGCTGTTGTAGCTCATATTACTTTCTCTGCTTGCAGAGAAATATTCGGATATCCATCCCATTTACGACACCGTTTCTTAATTTACTTTATGTTGTACCTTCAATGGACATTTGTTTATTATTATGTCTCGCATAACGCTACTACAAAAACTACGAGACATAATAATAAAAAAGGACCCACTGAAGATGTTACGCTAAGCGCAAAGAAAAAAATTAAGAAACTGTGCCTTGCACAAGGCGGAAATTCTAATTCCGGTGTATGAGTAATTAGTTAGCATAATATCTTTCGGGAATATTTAGATCAATAGGAAAGTACGTATCAATCGATCGATGCTTCACAACATGCCTCCCTGTTCCACACACGTTGTTGGTGCTATTCCAATAGTGAAAAGAGGTATTCATTGATTGCAATAGTAGAACTAAAGCTATAAAAACACACTCACCGGTCACTGTGCGATGCCTGGCCACTAACAAACTGCAAGAAGCTCTACAAGCTTGATTACGTCTACTTCTTACGTCTTCTTCGTAGCCTCTGATGATGTGTCCAGCACTGGAAGACGAAATGTTAGGCAGAGAAATATCTTAGAACACGGCCCGTAAAACAAAATTCACCGAGGACGCAAGAAGCGTGCCCGCACAGCCTCTAGAAAACAGTTCATAATATGAACATCAACAAACGTAAAACAAGTCGCATGAAAATACCCTCCGACGGGCACTTAAGTGTCAATCGCAGAGTAGACATGTAGATGTAGGTGTAAATCAGGTGCCAATGAGAAAACTAAATTAAGAAATGGGACACTGAATGTAGCGGATAAGTTGTACTATTGGTGCAGCAAAATACGATGATGGCCGAAGGAGAAGAGGGATTAAGTGCAGGTTTCCAATGGTAAGAAAAACATTTATGAAGAACAGGAATTTGTTAAAACTAATACATAGTGAGGTGCCAAAACTCATGGGCTAACGATATGCGTGTATAGGGATGACAGTAGTATTGGATTGCTGGAGCTGTCATGTGGAAAAGTTTCCGATATCATATGGCTGCACGACGGAAATTAACATACTGAACACGGGAATTCAGTTGGAGCTAGACACATGGGACATCCCATTTCGGATATCGTTATGCAATTCAATATTCCCTGATCCACAGTAGCAAGACAGCGCAGGGAATACCAAATTCAAGGCATTATCTTTCATCACGGACAACGCTGTCGCTGACGGCCTTCACTTAACGACCGAGAGCAGTGACATTTGTGTAGAGTTGTCAGTGCTAACAGACAAGCAACACTGCGTCAAATGCCCGCAGGAATCAATGTGGGACATACTAAGAACGTATCTGTTAGTACAGTACGACGGAATGTGGCGTTAATGGGCAATGGTAGAAGACGACTGACGCGAGTGACTGTGTTAAAAATACGAAATCACCTGAAACGCCTCTCCTGGCTCGTGACCACATTGGTTTGACTCTAGACGGATGGAAAACTATGGTCTGGTCAGATGACTACCGATTCCAGTTGGTAAAAGCTGATGGTAGGGTTCGAGTATGGTGCAAACCCCATGAGGTCCTGGACCCAATTTGTGAACAAGGCACCGTAGAAGCTGGTGATCTCACCACAACGGTGTGAGCTATAACTCGATTCTATGGACTGGGTTCTCTGGTCCAACTGTACCGACCATTGAGTCGAAATGGTTATGTTCGGCTACTTAAAGACAATTTGCAGCCATTCATGGACCTCTTGTTCCCGAAAAACGATGGAATTTTTATTGGTGAGAATGTGCCAGGACACCGCTTTCGGTTTGAAGAACATTCTGGACAGTTCGAGAGAATGGTTTGGCCACCCAAATAGCCCGACAAGAATGTCGTCGAACATGTATGAGTCATAATCAGGAAGTCAGTTCGTTGTAAATTCCTGCACCGGCAACACCTTCGCGATTGTGGACAACCATAAAGGCAGCACGAATCAGTATCTCGGTATTTCTGCTGAGGGGTTCAAACGACTTGTGGAGTCCATGCCAGGCCGGGGAAAAGAATGTCCGATACGATATCAGAAGGTATCTTAAGTCCTTTGTCACCTTCGTATAAATTTAAGTGTCAGGTTGTCTTTTCAGAAGTCAAATTTCTCGCGTGTAGCCTTCTACACAAGTGAAACATGAACAATAAGTATATCAGACAAGCAAAGAAGCTTCTGAAATGTTGATCTATAGAGGAGAGCTAAAGATTAGATGGGCAGATCGCATAATTAATGAGATACTGAATGAAATTTGGGAAAAACGAGGTTTATGGCAGAACTTGAGTAAAAGAAAGTATTGGTTGGTGGGATAAAAATGCAGACATAAAGGATTTGTCAACTTGGTAGTATAGAAATGTTTTGGCGGAGACCTAGCAATTAATCCTATAACCTAAAATGTGTCTAGGTGACGGTAGTAAACCAGAGACTGATTTGCGCAATATAGACTAACGTGGAAAGCTGCATCAAACCAATGTTTGGACTGAAGACCAGCACCTCAACAACAACAAACAAGATGTAAGTGATCAAGTGAGTAACATACGAAGTTCCATGAGGCTTTTCACAGATGGTGGTATTGTAGTATGCAGAGAACAAGAAATGGAGAAGGGCTTGCAGAGTATGGATGCTCAGTACTTGGAACTGGCAGTTGTCCCTCATCATAAACAAATGTAACCTGGTATGCGAAAATAGACAAAAAGAACCATTATTGTACTATGATACGGCTGCAAAACAATCACTGGAAGCATAAATACCCATAAAATTATTAGCAGGGAAATTTTAGAGAAGGAAATAGCATTTCCTTTTAAGTTGCTAAGAGAAAGTGTAGAAAATTATTATAACGAACGATCGCAACAGAAACCTGCTTACATTACAGTAAAAGTTTCACTCACAACGCGCTCATGCAATGGACAGGGAACTAATAAATGACCAAAGTAATATAAGTAAAAACTCAGCGATCAAGTTAGCTACTAAAACAAGAACAAATTGATATGAAGAAGATAATTAAATTGAATAATAACTGACTCAATGTCCTCAACGCTGATGCTAATTTTTTTCAAAAAAGTAATTTTTTCGCTGAAATTTACCCCGTGTATGCCCATAGCATACACTACAGCACACATAACTCAAGCACCTACATAACAAACAAACCAACATCATACTATATAAAGACTAGACACAACAATTGTCAATTGCCTGACGATAAGAAAAAAAGAAGAAAACTTAAATATAGCAGTATGTCAGGAATTAAATTCTTTATAAGCATACAACAAAATTTATACAGCCGACTGAGGACATTTCGTAAGTAAAAGGGCGAAACGCGTATGCGCAATAACAAACAGCATTTTATTTAATTGCGTAGACGGATCAAATCTCCTAGAAGTTAATAATAACAAACAAGCACGTGGCGATAGACTTTCTGTATGTAGCGAGAAACAATTCTAAATGAAGGTAATAACGATCGTCACGATTAGGTTTTGGTAGGATAACTTAAGCGCTACCTCGCTGTCATAAACGCGATGAATGACGGATCACTGGCAGTTAACGACCAGTTTACATTTCGGCTCAGATTAAAGTACGGACTACGTGCGGGGCCTCCTTTGGTATACGTCGATCGATACTGTAACAAATAAAACCTCGGAAAGGAGCGAGAAGTCGCGGTTTAGTATCTCTGGACTCTGAATGATTTTTACGTTGACCTGTTTGTGGTGACGCAGTCGTTGTTGTGGAATCTTTACACGTGGTTGGTTGCAGGAAGTCATATAGTGTACTGGACTTTACAGTCGCGTGTCGGTCGAATACTTAGCAGTACTTCACAAGTCACAAACTGAAATTCTTGTGGCATGATTTTATTACTACGACTATCTGAGCACCCAGCATTGCCCATGTATGCGTATATTCCAGTCTTCTATTAGTTCATGTCTTCCTTCCCCTCGCTCTGTTCACCTCCTTGCCCTCTCTCTATCCATCCCCTGCTTCCCTCTATCTCTGCCCATCACCACCACCCACTCTTTCTGCCTACCTCGTCCAACGATCCTCGCCCCCTCCTCCCCCCCCCCTCCCCAGTAACCAGTGTCGGTCCATCTGCTGCCGCTCTCTCTTTCTTTCTCCTACACCCTCTGCCTGCCTGCTCCTCCTCTCTGTCTAGCTGCTCATTCCCCCTCTGTCCATCTCATCCCCATCCATCTCTTTGTTCAACTCCTCCTTCATCTCCTCTTCCATTCTCTCTTTGTCCATCTGTGACTTCCCCTCCCTCTGTCCATCTCCTTCCACCTGTTTCAGTCGATCTCTCCTCTCCGTACCCACCTCCTCTTCACCCCACTCACTGTTCATCTCCTCCTCCTTTTCTCTCTTTTTGCGTCTTCGTCTTTCCTTTCTCTTCCAACTTCTCGTCTCCCCTCTCTGAATCCATCTCCTCTTTTTTTACTCCACCTCTCTCTGTCCGTCTCCTCCGCTTTTTCCCACTGTCTCTGCCCATCTCCTCCTCTTTTCTTCCTCCGTCCATCTCATCCTACCCCTTCACTCTCCACTTTATCACCCCCTACCAAACAGGAGGCTGGTGGTTCTTACACTCACAGTATTTCTTCCCAGATCATAACTAATATGTGTAGCAAATTTCGTTGAATTCTTTGTAGGGGTGTAGGATGGGCTTTTTACCTGTGTCTTTTCGGACATTCTCAGATATCAAATACATCTCACACATAGTTAACAATTTCACACGTATTTGTACACGTATTTCACCTGTATACCTACTGAATTTCGCCTTGTAGAGATTGCTCCGGCCGTCTAGAATCTGTGTCGCCTTGAACGTCGAGAGATCACGTAGTAGTTAGCTTCCCCCTGTGCCGCAGCGCCGTTGTATCGAAGCTACTCCGTCTTGTTGGTGTATCTGCCGGAGTCACATCGTAGTTGCGTAGCGGAGTTTGCTGTCGCTTTCCTCTTGGCGAAGGTGTTTTCTGCCAGCGCCATGATGTCTGTTTCACATCGAGCTACTATTCGTTTCAGTTTTGACAAGAGTACCCGTCGTGTTCAACCTGGCTCATTAGAAATTCACGGTTGTTTGGCTGATGTTATCCGTGTTACACCTGATGAGCTAGATCCTGCTTACTTTGATCCTGATTTGTATGTATTCTTTGTGAAGTTTTATGATCCCGTTCAAGTAGATCGGCTTCTCTCTCGGATTGGTTCTAAAGTGTTGTTTACACATCGAGATGGTTCCGTTAGTCAAGTCCTTCTTGAAAATGTGCCACTCGAGTATACTCCGGTTAGCACTTATAACCTTCCTCCTGAAGTGGACGATTTATTTCTTAAAACAGTGTTGCTTCCATTTGCACTAATATGGCATATCCGATGGAAACGCTGTTCAGCACAACATCGCTTCCAGTATTATAATGGTATCCAGACTGGACACGTGCGTTAAAAAGAGTATTCCTTCCCACTTAACTGTTTGTGGTTACCGATTTCGAGGACGCCCCACTCCAGTCTCGTTCTTCTGATACGGTGTTGACAAAGGGTGCACCTTCTGGCGGCAATCAGTTGTCTACTGACGTTAATTGTGATTCCAGTATTACCACAGATGATGTAGCTACTTATGTCGATGTCGATATCGAAATGTTGAAATGTGTGTTGGATCTGCGTGCTCCACTTCACCTCTAGACGTGACGGTTCCCGTGAGGTTGGGCGGTTGATTTGGGTTAAAGGGACCAAACAGCAAAGTCACCAGTCCCTTGTTTCAAAGGTGGTCCATTAGGACAGATTTACATCTCAGAAGAGTCATCAAGATAAAAGGTAAAAGGCTAAAAACCTTATAAGTGCAGTCGTGTTGTCAATGGTGAAAACCAAAGGAGGGAAGTCAGTAAGTGGGCAACACCAAGGCTATGCTAGAGGCAGGAAATATCCCACCACTGAAGCAGTACAGGCAAGACCACCCGCTATTCAAAAGCATTTAACCGCTAGATTGTAAAAGTGCTTATCGTAAAAGGAGACTAACCAAAGCTGTTGTTGTTGTTGTAGTCTTCAGTCCTGAGACTGGTTTGATGCAGCCCTCCATGCTATTCTATCCTGTGCAAGCTTCTTCATCTCCCAGTATCTACTGCAACCTTCATCCTTCTGAATCTGTTTAGTGTATTCATCTCTTGGTCTCCCTCTACGATTTTTACCCTCCACGCTGCCCTCCAGTACTAAATTGGTGATCCCTTGATGCCTCAGAACATGTCCTACCAACCGATCCCTTCTTCTAGTTAAGTTGTGCCACAAATTTCTCTTCTCCCCAATCCTATTCAATAGTTATATGATCTACCCGTCTAATCTTCAGCATTCTTCTGTAGCACCACATTTCGAAAGCTTCTATTCTCTTCTTGTCCAAACTAGTTATCGTCCATGTTTCACTTCCATACATGGCTACGCTCCATACAAATACTTTCAGAAACGACTTCCTGAACTCAAATCAATACTCGATGTCAACAAATTTCTCCTCTTCAGAAACACTTTCCTTGCCATTGCCAGTCTACATTTGATATCCTCTCTACTTCGACCATCATCAGTTATTTTGCTCCCCAAATAGCAAAACTCCTTTACTACTTTCAGTGTCTCATTTCCTAGTCTAAATCCCTCAGCATCACCCGACTTAATTCGACTACATTCCATTATCCTCGTTTTGCTTTTGTTGATGTTCATCTTATACCCTCCTTTCATGACACTGTCCATTCCGTGCAACTGCTCTTCCAAGTCCTTTGCTGTCTCTGACAGAATTACAATGTCATCGACGAACCTCAAAGTTTTTATTTCTTCTCCATGGATTTTAATACCTACTCCGAATTTTTCTTTTGTTTCCTTCACTGCTTGCTCAATATACAGATTGAATAACATCGGGGATAGGCTACAACCCTGTCTCACTCCCTTCAAAACCAGTGCTTCCCTTTCATGCCCCTCGACTCTTATAACTGCCATCTGGTTTCTGTGCAAATTGTAAACAGTCTTTCGCTCCTAGTATTTTACCCCTGCCAACTTCAGAATTTGAAAGAGAGTATTGCAGTCAACATTGTCAAAAGCTTTCTCTAAGTCTACAAATGCTAGAAACGTAGGTTTGCCTTTCCTTAATCTAGCTTCTAAGATAAGTTGGAGGATCAGTATTGCCTCACGTGTTCCAACATTTCTACGGAATCCAAAGTGATCTTCCCCGAGGTCAGCTTCTACCAGTTTTTCCATTCGTCTGTAGAGAATACGCGTTAGTATTTCGCGTCCGTGACTTATTAGACCGATTGTTCGGTAAATTCACAAATCGTCAGCACCTGCTTTCTTTGGGATCGGAATTACTATATTCTTCTTGAAGTCTGAGGGTATTTCGCCTGTCTCATACATCTTGCTCACCAGATGGTAGAGTTTTGCCAGGACTGGCTCTCCCAAGGCCGTCAGTAGTTCCAATGGAATGTTGTCTACTCCGGGGGCCTTGTTTCGACTCAGGTCTTTCAGTGCTCTGTCAAACTCTTCACGCAGTATCGTATCTCCCATTTCATCTTCATCTATATCCTCTTCCATTTCCATAATACTGTCCTCAAGTGCATTGCCCTTGTATAGGCCCTCTATATACTCCCTCCACCTTTCTGCTTTCCCTTCTTTGCTTAGAACTGGGTTTCCATCTGAGCTCTTGATATTCATACAAGTGGTTCTCTTTTCTCCAAAGTCTCTTTAATTTTCCTGTAGGCAGTATCTATCTTACCCCTAGTGAGATAACCCTCTACATCCTTACATTTGTCCTCTAGCCATCCCCGCTTAGCCTATTTGCACTTCCTGTCGAACTAGTTTTTGAGACGTTTGTAATCCTTTTTGCCAGCTTCATTTAATGCATTTTTATATTTTCTCCTTTCATCAATCAAATGCAGTATTTCTTCTGTTACCCAAGGACTTCTACTAGCCCTCGTCTTTTTACCTACTAGGTCCTCTGCTGCCTTCACTACTTCATCCCTCAAAGCTACCCATTCTTCTTCTACTGTATTTCTTTCCGTCATTCCTGTCAATTGTTCCCTTATGCTCTCCCTGAAACTTTGTACAATCTCTGGTTCTTTCAGTTTATCCAGGTCCCATCCCCTTAAATTCCCACCTTTTTGCAGTTTCTTCAGTTTTAATCTACAGTTCATAACCAATAGATTGTGATCGGAGTCCACATCTGCCCCTGGAAATGTCTTACAATTTAAAACCTGGTTCCTAAATCTCTGTCTTACCATTATGTAATCTATCTGAAACCTGTCAGTATCTCCAGGCTTCCTCCATGTATACAACCTTCTTTTATGATTCTTGAACCAAGTGTTAGCTATGATTAAATTGTGCTCTGTGCAAAATTCTATCAGGCGGCTTCCTCTTTCATTTCTTAGCCCCAATCCATATTCACCTACTACGTTTCCTTCTCTCCCTTTTCCTACTACCGAATTCCAGTCACCCATGACTATTAAATTTTCGTGTCCCTTCACTATCTGAATAATTTCTTTTATTTCATCATACATTTCTTCAATTTCTTCATCATCTGCAGAGCTAGTTGGCATATAAACTTGTACTACTGTAGTAGGCGTGGGCTTCGTGTCTATCTTGGCCACAGTAATGCGTTCACTATGCTGTTTGTAGTAGCTTACCCGCACTCCTATTTTTTTTATTCATTATTAAACCGACTCCTGCATTATCCCTATTTGATTTTGTATTTATAATCCTGTATTCACCTGACCAGAAGTCTTGTTCCTCCTGCCACCGAACTTCACTAATTCCCACTATATGTAACTTTAACCTATCCATTTCCCTTTTTAAATTTTCTAACCTACCTGCCCGATTAAGGGTTCTGACATTCCACGCTCCGATGCGTAGAACGCCAGTTTTCTTTCTCCTGAAAACGACGTCCTCTTGAGTAGTCCCCGCCCGGAGATCTGAATAGGGAACAATTTTACCTCAGGAATATTTTATCCAAGAGGACGCCATCATCATTTAATCATACAGGAAAGTTGTATGCCCTCGGGAAAAATTACGGCCGTAGTTTCCCCTTGCTTTCAGCCGTTCGCAGCACCAGCACAGCAAGGCTGTTTTGGTTAATGTTACAAGGCCAGATCAGTGATCATCCAGACTGTTTCCCCTGCAACTACTGAAAAGGTTGCTGCCCCTCTTCAGGAACCACACGTTTGTCTGGCCTCTCAACAGATATCCCTCCGTTGTGGTTGCACCTACGGTACGGCTATCTGTATCGCTGAGGCACGCAAGCCTCCCCACCAACGGCATTGTCCATGGTTCTTGGGGGGAACCAAAGCTAAAAAGCGATAAAAACAGAGTAAAAGGGAGAGAGAAGGGGATCTTGGTCAGGGAGGGGAGTCAGGGATCTCCAAACACAGCTTATTGTGGGAGACACCCTCAACCCTCACCACCCTGCTCCCTTTCCAGAGGGAGATTAAAAACCTTAGAACTGGAAATAAAACCCGCTTTCATGGAGGAAACGGAGAACCAGTCCAACCATTCGTGAATCTTTTGCGAATATTAAAGGTAAAGTGTGTGGAAGTCTGTACTTAGTACACAGAGCCAAAATAAGGGGGCATTCCACCAAAATGTGGGCTACTGGCTGGAAGGTTCCACAACAATAAAATGGGGATGGCTCATTATGCAAAAGAAAACCATGGGTCAGCCTGGTATGGCTGATGCAGAGACGACACAGGGTGGTCGAGTCCTTCCGGGAGAGGTGGAAGGAAGAATGCCATGGGACAGGTGTCACCTTAATCGCACGAAGTTTATTAGACAGAGGGGTAGTCGCCCAAGAGTTGTGCCATGTGTGTGTGAAATGGGCCGTAAATCCACTGCAGAGATGGGTAGGTAAGTGACTGCTCCCTCAGCCAAACGGTCAGCAAGCTCATTGCTGGGGTACCATCATGGATAGGGATTCAAAGGAAGTCAACGAAACAAGTAGCATCATGAAGTAAGTGACACTGTCATGGATGGCTGAGACCAAGGAATGGTGGGAAAAACACCGATCAATAGCCCGATGGCCACTCATTGAGTCTGTACATAACAAAACGCGTTTGAGTTGGGACTGTTTAATTAAGGTAAGGGTCTGGGAAATTGCCATCAACTTGGCACACCACACGCAGTTGGCAGGGGATGATTTTCCATGCCAACAGATTTAGGGCCATTGGTGTAAAAAGCAACAGCATCCCGAAGCTCCCATAAAAGTCAGCCGAAAAAACAACGGAACACGATCGGGGGAACGGAATCTTTCGGACCTCGGCGGAGATCCATCCGAATCCGGGGCCGAGAAACTAAGGAGGGTGGTTGGGGAAGGAACATGGGTGACAGGAGAAAGAAGGAAGGTGAAAATCACAGCGAAGAGACGCAAGGCGGAGTCCAACCGGTAAACCCGCCCGAGGGCGGGAACTAGGTGGCCGATGTCCTTGGTCTGGGAACAGGATAGCATAAGAAGGATGAGTGGGAGAGGAACAGACAGAGATTGCATAAGAAACCAGAAGCTGGGACCGCCGAACAGAAAGGGGGGGGGGGGGGAATCACAGTTTCAACCAGGAGACTATCAACAGTGCCAATAGGGAATGCACCTGTACCGATACAGTTACCACGATGGTGGGCCAGATCCAGGATGTGTAGTGTGGAACGGGCACCTGAACAAAGTTGATCTCCATAGTCCAAACAAGACAGCACTAAAGCCTGAAAAAGGTGGAGAAGAGTGGAACAATCCACACCCCAATAGGTGTGGGCAAGAAAGCGGAGGACACTGAGTTTACGGAAACATCCTATATTCGGGTGTCTGATATGAACAGCCAAGTGTACTTGTTGTCGAAAAGAAGACCCAGGAAATGAAACTGTGGGACCACAGGTAATCATTGTGCATCGAGCCAGAGCTCCAGATCGGGGTGGAGAGTAGTTCAGTGACAGAAGTAGACCAGCTGCGATTTTAAAGGAGAGGCCCCATGCAGAGGCACGCTGTATAGTAACCTGAGCTGCCGCTCTGCAGAGGCCATCGAAGAGGAACTAACCCAAATGCAGAAATCATCCACATACAGAGCAGGGGTGACCAAAGGACCGACGGAGGCTACATCTATAGCAACGAGGGAAAGAAGTACACTCAATGCGGATCCCTGTGGGATTGCATTCTCCTGGGTCCGTGGAGAACTAAAAACAGTATCAACCTGTTCCCTAACGACCGATGGAACAGGAACTGGTGGATAAAAATCGGTAGTAGGCCCCGAAGACCCCACTCATGAAGTGTAAGTAAGATATGATGGCGTCAAACCATGTCACAGGTCTTGCGAAAGTCGAAAAATACTGCAACCAAGTGGCGACGCTGGGAAAAAGCCTGCCGAACTGAGGATTCCAAGCGCAGTAAATGATGGATCATACACTGTCCCTCTCGGAAGCCACACTGTTAAGGGGACAATAGATCCCGTGATTTGAGGACCCAATTGAGCCAATGGGCTACCATCCGTTCAAGTAACTTGCAAACAACGTGTGTCAGACTAATTGGCCGATATCTTTCGACAAACAGGGGGTTCTTACCAGGCTTAAGGACGGGAAGCACGATACTATCTCTCCACTGAGAAGGGAAGTCACACTGGAGTCAAATACGATTAAACACCCAGAGAAGATGTTGTCGTTGTGGAGCACTGAGATTTTGAAGCAATTGGTTAAGAATGGAGTCTGTGCCAGGGGCTGTATCATCAGAAGAAGAAGGTGCAGAAAGAAGTTCCCAATCAGTAAAAGAAAGGTTCGTTGTAAGATTCTGACTGACAAGGGGTAAAAAATTAGGCGGAAGCTTCGGAACAGTGTTTCTGGTGAAGGAAAGCAGCCAGATAGGAGGCTGATGCTGATGCTGTTGCTGTTGCAAAATGGGTCGCAAGATGGTCCACGAGAATCAACGGGTCCGTGTTAAGGCCATCCAGGAGGGCAAGGCTCAGAAGATTGCCGATGGCAACCATGGAGAGAGAGTGATGTGTAGCTCATACCCGTGACTTAGGGACAGTAGAACCCAGGGAAGAAACAAATCGTTCCCAATCCACCTGTTTGCTCCGTCTGATTAAGTAACGGGCTCTGGCGCGAAGGCGTTTGAAGGTAAGAAGATTGACAGCGGATGGGTGCCTCTTAAAGTGTTGCAAAGTTCGGCAGCGATCACAGATGGCAATGGCAATGACTGGGCTCCACCACGGGGCTTGCCGGCGGCGAAATGGTCTACATGAGCGTGGGATAGTAAGGCTAGCAGCGTGAACAATCACATCAGACACGTCACGTAGGACGTCATCAATACAACCTAACAAAGAGGGAGAAAAAACGACCTTTGCAGTATATAGATGCCAATCGGTGCATTGGAAGGATCAACGAGGTACATCTACGTGATTACTCTGCTATTCACAATAAAATGCCTGGCAGAGGGTTGAATGAACCACCTTCAAGCTGTCTCTCTACCGTTCCACCCTCGAATGGGACGCGGGAAAAACGAGCACTTAATTTTTTTTGTGTGAGCCCTAATTTCTATTATTTTATCGTGATGATCATTTCTCCCTATGTAGGTGGGTGCCAACAGAACGTTTTCGCAATCGGAGGAAAAAACTGGTAATTGAAATTTCATGAGATCCCATCGCAACGAAAAAAGCCTTTGTTTTAATGATTACCACTGCAGTTCACGTATTATGTCTGTGACACTATCTCCCCTATTTCGCGATCATAGAAAACAAGCTACCCTTCTTTGTTCTTTTTCGATCATCCGTCAGTCCCACCTGATGCGGATCCCACACCGCACAGCAGTACTCCAGAATACCGCGGACAAGCGTGGTGTAAGCAGTCTCTTTATTAGTCCTGTTGCACCTAAGTGTTCTACCAATGAATCGCAGTCTTTGGTTTTCTCTACCCACAATATTATCTATGTGATCGTTTCAATTTAGGTTATTTGTAATTGTAATCCCTAAGTACTTAATTGAATTTGCAGTCTTGACATTTGTGTGACTTATCGCGTAATCGAAGTTTAGCTGATTTCTTTTAGCACTCATGTGAATAACTTCACACTCTTCCTTACTCAGGGTCAATTGCCACTTTTCGCACCATACAGATATCTTATCTAAATCATTTTGTAAGTCGTTTTGATCATATGATGACTTTACAAGACGGTAAATGACAGCATAATCTGCAAACAATCTATGACGGCTACTCGGATTGTCTCCTATGTAGTTAATATAGATCAGGAAAAATAGAGGGCCAATAATGCTTCCTTGGGGAACGCTGGATATTACTTCTGTTTTACTCGATGACTTTCCGTCTATTACTACGAACTGTGACCTTTCTGACAGGAAATCACGAATCCAGTCTCACAATTGAGGCGATACTCCGTAGGCACGCAGTTTGGTTAGAAGACGCTTGTGAGGAACGGTGTAGAAAGCCTTCTGGAAATCTAAAAATATGGAATCAATTTGACATCCCCTGTCGGTAGCACCTATTACTTCATGAGTATAAAGAGCTAGGTGTGTTTTACAAGAACGATATTTTCTGAACCCGTGCTGACTATGTGTCAATAAATCGTTTTCTTGGAGGTACTTTATAATGTTCAAATACAGTATATGTTCCAAAAAATCGACGTTAGTGATTTAGGCCTATAATTCAGTGGATTACTCCTACTTCCCTTTCTGGGTATTGGTGTGACTTGAGCAATTTGTCAGTCTTTAGGTACGGATCTTTCTGTGAGCGAGTGGTTGTATATAATTGCTACATATGGAGCCTTTTTATCAGCATAATCTGAGACGAACCTGACTGGTATACAATCTGGACTGGAGGCCTTGCCTTTATTAAGTGATTTAAGCTGCTACGTTACTCCGAGGATATCTATGTTTCTCATCTTGGCAGTTGTTCTTGACTGGAATTCAGGAATATTTACTTCGTCTTCTTTGGTGAAGGACTTCGGGAAAACCGTGTTTAATAACTCTGCTTTAGTGGCACTTTTATCAGTGACTTCACCGTTGTTATCAGTGAAGGTATTGATTGCGTCTTGCCACTGGTGTGCTTTACGTATGACCAGAATCTCTTTGGGTTTTCTGCCAGATTTCGAGACAGAACTTCGTTGTGGAAATTATTAAAAGCATCTCGCATTGAAGTACGCGCCATATTTCGAACTTCTGTGAAACTTTTCCAATCTTGGGGATTTTGCGTTCTTTTAAATTTGGCATGCTTTTTCCGTTGCTTCTGCAACAGAGATGTAACCTGTTTTGTGTACCATCGGGGAGCAGGAACGGAGCGAGAGAATCAACGGGAATCGGTCACTATTGCAAAGGTCATCGTGTGGCGACCAGTGTAATGACGGGAGGAGGGAGGGAGAAGAAAGAGAAAGATCAATGGCAGAAAAGGTACCATGACCGGCACTGTAATAGGTAGGGGAGCCATGATTAAGAAGGCACAAGTCGTGGTCTGCAAAAAACTGGTCTATGAGAAGACACCCCGACTAGATGGAAATGCACTGCCCCACAAGGGATGATGAGCATTAAAATCCCCAAGAACGAGGAAGGGAGGAGGAAGTTGCTGAAGAAATGCAGTTAAGGCAGCAGGAGTGAGAGTCCTGTCAGGAGGGAGATAAAGACTGGAAACCGTGACCCCCAGAGTCCAGGTGGACCCTAACAGCAACCGCTTCCAATGTAGTTTAAAGAGGAATCCACATGCTAGCAACGTCTGTACAGACCACTGTACAAACGCCACAAGGGGCCCAGAAGGGGCCGACCCGATTGCGACAGAAAGCACAGTACTCACGGAGGGTCGGTGAGTGGTCGTCAGTAAAATGAGATTCATGTAGAACCACACAAGCTACAGAGTAAAACAAAATGAGGGATTTTAACTCCTGAAGGTGATGGTCATAGCCATTACAATTCCATTGGATAACCATAGAACCAAGATTCAAATGGGGGGGGGGGGGGGGGGAACAGGCTAAAGCCAGTCATGCCGCCAGGGGGCGACATCCATGAACAGCAGGTCAGAGTCAGGTTGCGAAGGTTGGGACGGGACCTCTGGTGACACCAGAGGCTCCTTGTTCCAGGACTTACATTTTTTCTTGTTTTCTGTTTGAGATTTGGAGGGCTGTGCTGCAAGAAGGAGCTAGCTGCAGCAAATCTGGAACAGAAAGAGAGTGGGCGACCTGGGGAGTCCAGAGACCATGGTTCTTGTGGTCGTCGTGTGGCAGCAGACCTTTGGCCTGGAAGATGCTGGGAAGGGGGGTCACATCGATAAACCATAATCTTGACGCTCTTAGGGAGGCTATCCCCTTCAAGGCCAGGATAAAGGCACCAGTATCAATACGATTGCCGTTCGCGCTCTTCTGAAGACGCTGAACAAAGTGAACACCCCACTGTCTTAAGTTCCTCATCAATTTGAAGGATGAGGTCCCTGTGAAACACCTTGAACCATATTCAAAGACTGGTGGGGGGTAACAGACAAAGGAATTGTGCCAAGACGGTCACAGGTACGAAGGCCTACAGAATGGACAGCTGAAGCAGTTTTGATCAACAACGAACCCGACCGCTTCTTGCTCAGAGAGAGTCCACTTCCACAAAAAAAATAAAGGTTTGGTAGTGGTGAAACTATCCCCATCAGTCCTGGTAGGGATAGCCATGGAAGGGAAGGCCGAAGGGGCACAAGAAGCAGCACGAAGAAATCATTTCCATTCAAAGAGACGGCCGTAGAGAAACGGCCAGGGTCCTGGGCCCATACGCGCTTCATTTGTATAGTGTCTGCCCTGATACCACCCACTCTTACCAGGGGCTCTCCCCACAGGTGCCACCCAGCCACAGCAAGGGCTGGGAGTTCTGATGCTCCAGGGTGACAAGCAACCACTCCTAGGCGTACATGAGGAGGTCACAGCTCAGATATCACAAGTGTGATCCCTGCGTTTTCAGGGGGCTCAACCAAAAGGGTACATAGTGACCCCACCACATGGGCTGGCTACCGTGCTGGCTATGTACACTAGCATCAGACAACAACATGAAAGAAAAGATGGAACTAACAAGGAGGGCACACGCCAGGGACTCTAGATAAAGTGCTCTTCCACAAATGGCTCACACTATGGAATAGACATTTAGTAATGGAGGTCAAACCCCAGAGGAGGACTAGAGAATGCCAAAAGAATGAGGTAAATACCCAACAAAACCAAATCGCAAAACCAACATAACTAGGAGGATAGTGGGGTCAACATAAACAAGGACCCCAAGAGAGGGAGAGGAGAGGGTGGAGAGGAAGGAGCAAGGACAGGAAAGGAGGGGAAGGGAAAGAAAATGCAGTACAGGATAGAAGGAAGGCTGCTATAGCTCAGGGCCCTATGCTAGCCACGTACGTACTCATGAAACTACCGAGAGCCCCTTGAGGGAGGAGGGGAGGGGGGGTTTCCGTGAGTTCAGATGTTCCATGTTGCCTGCTGACCAGTCTTTACAGTGTCCCAGTGAAATACCACCACTCCTCCATGCTGAGACGGTGGACCAACAGGATTCTACGGGTTCTCTTCCTGATGATCACGAGATGGGTGCCATCCGTCATCGGTACTGCATTACCTGTTTCTTCTGTACCTGATGTTGCTGTTGGTCGTTCTGAGTCGTGCTTCCCGGTTTCCGATCAGTGCAGTGGCGATGGGTCCTCTATCATATCAAAGCTGACGTACCCCCAATCCTTCCACATCAAGAGTGTATGTTTTCACGGAGTGGCGTGAAACAGCGTTTCCAGCCTGCACGTACAGCGGTGCGTCGTAAAAAGAAAAACGAGGATTCCTCGGCTTCCGGTGGGGAGGATTAGGATTATACCTCCTTTCACCCGCCTCCAGACGTAGAGAGGGACGTGATGACTGCTTTTTCCTTAGCGTTGTTTCATTGACCTTACATGCACTAACGGATGCAGGCATATACATTTCTCACCCTCAACGTTAATAGGATATGTTCGAATTATGGCTTGCTGCGTTACGCCAGTTCATTTACGATTCCCAAGCTGATATCGTGTGTTTACAAGAGGTATGTGTTTTATCTTCCTGAATATTCTATGTTTTTCAATGTCGCTCCTGAAAATTTTACCGGTATGGCTTTCCTTATGAAAGAGAAGGGTAATCAACCTCAAAAACCTGGAAGAACATTCCTCGAAATTCAAAAAAATGGCTCTGAGCACTATGGGACTCAACTGCTGTGGTCATAAGTCCCCTAGAACTTAGAACTACTTAAACCTAACTAACCTAAGGACAGCACACAACACCCAGCCATCACGAGGCAGAGAAATTCCCTGACCCCGCCGGGAATCGAACCCGGGAACCCGGGCGTGGGAAGCGAGAACGCTACCGCACGACCACGAGATGCGGGCCCCTCGAAATTCCAAGAAGTCCTCCAAAGCAAGTTCCATGTAACTAAAGATGGTGATTTGGCGGAAATGATTGTTTCAAGTGCACAAGAAGTCGGTGGCCTATGCCAAAAAAATAAACAACCAAAGAAATGCAGTGCCAAAACTGAAACCCTTTTACAACAGAGGAGAGAAATGAAAATCCAAACCGATCGTGACATGGTAGCGTATTCCGAACTATGTAAGGCAGTGCGAAGTGAAGTGAAAACTGACATACAGAAATTCACTGAAGACACCTTACGAGCAAGCTTGGAGAACAAGACAAGTTTAAAGCCAGCCAAACGCAAACTCACGATCGGTAAAAAGCAGATTATCGCACCCGATGGAAATGACAGTCGAATCACTGAAAAGGAGGAGGTTTTGAAGTTCATCAGAGACTTTTATAGCTATTTGTATAGCAACCGAAGGGAAAATTTGAGTGTATCTAAATTAAATGATGTACCTAGTGTTCCAGATATACTCCCATCAGAAGTCAAGTGTGCTCTAGATACCATGAAGAAGGGAACGGTGCCGGTTGATGATGAGCTCAGCGTTGACATCCTGAAACTGGCAGGAGAGGTAACAATAAATCACTTGGCAAAAATATTTACTTCCTGCCTGCACTATGCTTCAATCCCATTATCGTGGAACAAGGCTAAGATTATATTGATACACAAGAAAGGAAGTATTCACAATATTAAAAACTACCGTCCTATCAGCTTGCTCTCAATTTTGTACAAAATTTTCACAAAGATCTTGTTAAACCGAATTAGTTCCACCCTAGACTCAGCCCAACCTACAGAACAAGCAGGATTCCGAATCAATTTTAGCACTATTGACCACATTCTGACCATTAGTGAAGTGATAAGCAGAGCGAATGAATACCAACTGCCTCTCTGCATTGCCTTTGTTGACTTTGAAAAGGCATTTGACTCCGTTAGCCATGTAGCTGTTCTCCAAGCTTTGAGTGAGCAAGGAGTGGGAGCAGCATACATTGGAGTGCTCAGAAAAATCTACGAGAATTCTTCAGCTTATGTTAACATCGGCGAATCAACTCAAGAATTCCGCATCATGAGGGGTGTCAAGCAAGGCGATCCCATCTCCCCAAAACTGTTCTCTGCTGTATTGGAAATGGCTATGTCAAAGTTGAGGTGGGAAGGTAAGGGAATTAGAGTTAATGGAAGAAGGTTTACCAAATTGAGATTTGCCGATGATATTGCCTTACTGGCCAAAGACTTCGCAGAGCTCCAAAACTTAGTTACAGATCTTGCATCGGAATGTCAGCTGGTTGGCTTGAACATGAACCTTTCCAAAACAAAAGTAATGTCCAACAAATGGGTTCCAGCTGGAGATGTGAAGGTCAAGGACAGTCTGCTAGAAGAGGTCAGTGAATATGCCTACCTTGGCCAGATTATAAATATGAAGGGAGACATAAGGCCAGTAATCTATCGACGCATCAAGCTTGGCTGGCAACCATTTGGGAAGAATTCAAAAGTATTCAGATCAAAAATGCCAGTAAATTTGAAGAAACCAGTATTTGATCAATGCATTCTTCCTGTGATGACGTATGGCTGCGAGACATGGACACTGAACTCATTTACAAAAGGGAAACTTAGGACAGGACAGAGAGCTATGGAGAGATCAATGCTGGGCTATACAAGAAACGACAGGAAAAGGGCAGATAACATCCGGTCTGTGACGAAGGTTCATGACATCTTAGAGACAGTAGGTTCCTTGAAATGGCAGTGGGCTGGCCACGTCGCAAGAAGAAAAGATAACAGATGGACGAAGCTAGTACTGGAGTGGAGTACCAGAAAGCACCGGAGGCCTAGAGGAAGACCACCAGGCAGATGTGACAAAGACATCAAGAAGATCGCTGGTAACACCTGGCAGAGAACTGCCCAAGACCGTCCCACTTGGAGAAGACTGCTGAAAGCCTACCTGAATTCACGACTCGAAGAGGCCACATCATCTAATGATTGAATTGGCTGATGATGATGATGGCTTTCCTTTATCGAGATGGAATCCCGCTGAAGGACTTCGAAACGCTAGATGATTGTCGCGGTATAGGTTGTAGTTTTTATGACCTCTTCTTAATTTTTCTTTGGGCTCCGTCTGGATCCGGTCGTCCATCCGATAGCGCACCGTTTTATACGTTGTTTATTGACTCCGACGGAACCCGCGCAAGGTTTTGTTGGCGGGTGCTTCTAACTGCGTCCTACGTCGTGTAGATCAGACGCCCAATTACACATTTTGCCGTAAACTCAATGATATGGTGACGTCTTTGCATCTCCAGGATGCTTGGGTTTGCAGATATCCTACATTGGTGCGGTTTACGTTTCTTACAGCTACTTCAAGTAGCCGATTGGACCGCTTTTATTTGTCTGTCCCCATAAGTAGTCAGCTTCCATCGATTGATGTAGTTCCTGCCAGTTTCACTGATCACTGTGCTGTTTCTATGACTTTTAACCACGTCCCGCAGCGGATCCATCTTTCGCGCCCTTTATGTTAAAGCTAAACACTCTACATCTCACGGACCCCTCTCTGGAAGGCGTCATCGCAGACGGATGGCGGCGGACAACCCAGTCCCAGACGCGTTATTCCTCACTTCCAGAACGGTGGGTTACCCGGACTCGAAATACAGTCAAGCATTTTAGCACTGAAAAAGCAGCTGAAATAAGGTGAACTAGGGAATTTTATTACGCTGTCCTTCGCGATCTTTACGATAATGCTGGTGACATCCCCTTGAGAATCGTCGACGTCCATCGTGTGAAGGCAAAACTTCTACAACTCAAATGTAGGCAAATCTATGGTGCCCGATTGCGTTCCCGGACTCGTTCAATCGTACACGTTGAGTTGACCTCTGTATCATCTTCTTCAGCTCCACAAGCGATCTCAAAGGACCTGCCTCTCTACCATTCGTTCTCTAGATGGGCGTGAGTGGTCCTCCCAATCTGATATCATGCGTGAACTTTATCAGTACTTTTCCGAACTCTATACTGAAGTGGATTCATACGGTCCACCGTCTGTTGATTTTACCTCCCTCCTCAATAGTGTTGTTACGCCAGCTCTCGAGGAAGAGTTTTTCTCTGTATTCCATCGCGGTAATATCCTTGATATTGTGGCTCGTTCTCCGTCCCACAAATCGCCTGGCTCCGATGGCCTTCCCAAAGAATTTTGTATTCGATTTTGACCCCTGATAGGAGATACGATGACTTCCATGGTGAATGTATTCCACGGAGGCCCTCTTCCGACCAGCTTTAAGATTGGTTCAAATGGTTCAAATGGCTCTAAGCACTATGGGACTTTACATCTGAGGTCATCAGTCTCCTAGACTTAGAACTAATTAAACCTAACTAAACTAAGTATGATCAAACACATCCCCGCCCGAGGCAGGATTCGTACCTGCGACCGTAGCAGCAGCGCGGTTCCGGACTGAAGCACCTAGAACCGCTCGGCCACCGCGGCCGACCTTTAAGGTTGCTAAAATTGTCCTGATCCCAAAAAACACGGGGCGTTTGCGTGTGGATCAGGTCCGCCCGATAAGCCTCTTCAACAATGATTAGAAAATGGGGGCGCGAGCGGTAAATAGCCGACTATCGGTATTGTTGGCAACCATCATCGCGAGCCATCAATGTTGTCTTCCGGCTTGTACTCTCCTGACTCCCGTTGCTGAATGTCGAGATTTAATTTCGATTGCTTCCACCACTCTCGTTCCAAGCGCTTAGCTTTCCATTCATTTTCTCCAACCGCTCGTCCACATTAATCATAGATTCCTTATGCGAGTATTGACGACTGTTGACGATGCTGCACGACGGCTGTTTAGCTCTATAATCACTGGTATTTGGGCATCCATTGACTTAAATGGCCGTCTTACTTCCCCCATCGCGGTTTGTCAGGGAGTCCTTCAAGGGAGTCCATTATCTATGTCGCTCTACGTGCTGTTTCTGGAACCCTTATTGCGATCTATAGCTGCTCGTTTGGGTGGCTGGTCGCTGTTGGGAGAGAGGTTTACCGTTCGTGCATATACCGATAATGTTATGTTTCTTCTTCGTACCCATGATGATATACCACTGATGAAGGAGGTTTTGGATGCCTTTTGTCGTCTTACGGTAGCGCGGGTTAATGACTCAGTTTGTGAGGATTTGACGCTGTTGAAATTCAATGGGCTTTGAAGGTCACCCAATATCGATCGTTAGGTGTTATAATTGACCGTTGTCCGCTAAAGATGGCTACGATAACTGGAAGTCTGTCACGAATAAGATTCAGTGAGCAATCATTGTACACGAGCATCGCTCCCTCTCACTTCTTCGTAAGGTCCGGGCCATGGAAATGTATGTGTTAAGTAAGGCTTATTTTATTGCACAAATCTTTCCACTTCCTGCGATGATGTACCACAAGTTGCAAAGTTTAACTGGCAGGTTTATCCGGCACAACTCTATATTTCGCGTGCGTTATGGGGTCATGGCGCGCCCCCGTCAGCTGGAAGGTTTGGCCCTCCCTGACATTAGGGTTAAGGCTTCTGCTTTATTCATCCGTCGCACCTTTTTAACATGTTTACGCGCCTCCCAGTCACTTACAACTCTCCTTCATGACTGTATCCGACCGGTGAGTTTAACGCCTCCAGTAGATATTGGTAGGATTAGTTATAAACTATGGCGTGTTAAGGAATTTTTCCTTGAAGTCAGGAGTAAATATTTAGGAGTAAATATCCTTTGCAAAACAAATCTTTCCCTAAAAGTGCTGTTAAGCCGCTGGCCAATTCCTCATAGTATTCACTCTGTGGAAGCCCTGTTGCCGGTAGCGAATTGGAAGATCGTTTGGGCTAACGTTAGCCTCCCGATTTTCCCGATGTAAGTGGCGTTCTCGTGGTACCTAGATGTTCATGATACTGTACCTACCAACGTGCGACTTTTTCGTATTGGTCTCAATGTGACGGATCGTTGCACTCGTTGCCGTGAAACTGATACGTCATATCATCGGTTGATCTTCCGTGGTCATGACCATTGGAGATGGCTTCACCGACAACAGGCTTACCTCCTCAGGACGTCGGAAGCGGCTATCTCGGGGGAGATTCTCGTGCGTCCCTACTCAACCTTCTTTCCCCGATCGAAGAACAATGCAACCATGTGGCTTGTCGGACATTATGTCCACTACGTGCTGGTGAGTGGATATGACGCAGATCCGTGTGCCTTTCCCAATACGTGGCCACAGCCCATTAGACGTGGCTCAGGGTGCCACGTTATCGTGAGCTTTTCCCTAATATGCTGTATCTTGTTTTTCATCGACAAGATGCTGGGTAAGTTGACACCCCCCCCCCCTTTTTTTTGTGGACAATCTTGTTTGGATTTAGATTTTCCACGACGAGGAAGTGACGGAGGAAAGAAGGCGTGGGCACGTTAAAGTTAACGCCATATTCTTTTTCTGATTTAACACTTTCGTTTTTGTTGAAGTTACTTCTTTTGTCTTATTTTAATTGATTCCTATAAATACGTGCTTTGGGGGGAGGGGGGAGGTGGTTAAAGTTCGCGCGTTACAAGTTGGTTGTGGACGAGGAAGAAAAAAAGTGGTAGCGTCTTTGACTCATACTCAAAACGTCTTCGGTCTCAGGTTCGAATCCAGACGCAGCTTACATTTTGATTAATAATCATCATTGGCGGCCGAAGACTTCCGGCACAAGAAGTCTCCCTCATTTTGCCAACGGCCTTGTCAAAGAGGGCGGAGGAGTGGACAGAGTTTCAAGACACTCTCTTGTACTAGGGATGGGAAACTGCCCCTAAAGGCGGAAGAATCTGCAATGATCAACGGGATGAGGATGCAGAAATGGCAACCACTGCATTTAAGACACGTAACGTGTATCCACAGGACATGTGGCCTGCTTTCTACTAGTCGGGAAGTGGAATTTCAGAAGCTTGAACATGGTAGGGTAACTACAAAATGTGTAAAGAGAAATGCAAAGGCTCAGTCTAGATATAGTACGGGTCAGTGAAGTAAAGTGGAAAGAAGACAAGGATTTCTGGTCAGATGAGTATAGGGTAATATCAACGGCAGCACAAAATGGTATAACGGGAGTAGGATTCGTTATGAATAGGAAGGTAGGGCAGAGAGTGTGTTACTGTGAACAGACATCGACAGCAAACTACACCGACAACGACAGTTCAGGTATACATCCGACGTCGCAAGCTGAAGATGGACAAACTGTATGAGAATATTGAAAGGGTAATACAGTATTTAAAGGGGGGTGAAAATCTAATAGTAATTGTGGAATGCAGTTACAGGAGAATATGGGCTTGGAACAAGGAATGAGAGAGGAGAAAGACTAATTGAGTTCTGTAACAAGTTTCAGCTAGTAATAACGAATACTCTGTTGAACAATCAAAAGGGGAGGTGCTATACTTGGAAAATGGCGGGTGATACGGAAAGATTTCACTTAGATTACACTTTGGCCAGACAGAGATTCTGAAATCAGATACTGGACTGTAAGGTGTGCGCAGGAGCAGATATACACTCAGATCACAATATAGTAGTAAAGAAGAGTAGACTGAAGTTAAAGACATGAGTCAGGAAGACTCATTACGCAAACAAGTGCGATACCGAAGTACTAATGAATCACAAGATACAGCTGACGGTCTCTAAGGCTATAGATACAGCCATAAAGGCATAGCTCAGTAGGCAGTACTGTTAAAGAGGAATGAACATCTCTAAAAAGAGTCATCACTAAAATCGGGAAGGAAAACTTAGGTACGAATAAGGTAACTCCGAAGAAACCATCGGCAAAAGAAGAAATACTTCAATTAATCGACGAAAGAATGAAGTACAAAAACGTTCTGGGTAACTCCGAAGTACAGAAACACAAGTTGACGAGGAATGAAATAATTACGAAGTGCAGGGAAACTTAGACGAAATGGCTACAGGAAAAACGTGAAGGCATCGAGAAGGACAGACTCAGCTTACGGGAAAGTCAAAACAACCTTCGGTGACATTAAAAGCAAGGCTGATAACATTAAGAGTGCAACGAGAATTCCACTGTCAGATGCAGAGGAGAGAGCGGATAGGTGGAAAGAATACATTGAAAGCCTCTGCGAGGGGGAAGATTTGTCGGATGTAATAGAAGAAGAGGCAGGAGCCGACTTAGAAGAGATAGGGAATCCAGTAGTAGAATCAGAATTTAAAAGAGCTTAGGAGAAGTTAAGATCAAACAAGGCAGAAGGGATAGATAACATTCCATTAGAATTTCTAGGATCATTGGGGGAAGTGGCAACAAAACGACTATTCACATTGGTGTGTAGAATGTATGAGTCTGGCATCCATACCATCGGACTTTCGGAAAAGCATCATCCACACAATTCATTAGACGGCAAAGGCAGAAAAGTGCAAGAATTATCGTACAATCAGTTTAACATCTCATGCATCCAGCATACTTAAAAGAATAATATGCAGATGAACGGAAAAGATATTTGAGGATGCGCTAGATGACGATCAGGAAAGGTAAAGACACGAGAGAGGGAATTCTGACGTTGGGGTTAATAAAGGAAGCAACACTAAAGGGAAATCGAGACATGTTCATAGGATTTTTCGACCTGAAAAAAGGGTTCGGCAGTGTAAAATGGTGCAAGATATTCGAAATTCTGAAAAATGTGGGGGCAAGCTATAGAGAGAGACGGGTCTTACACAATATGTACAACAGCCAAAAGGGAATAACACGAGTGGACGACCAAGAACGAAGTGTTCATATTAAAAAGGGTGTAAGACAAGGATGTAGTCTTTCTCCCCTACTGTTCAATATGTACATCGAGGAAGCAATGATGTAAATAAAAGACACATTCAGAAGTGGAATTAAAATTCAAGGAGAAAGGATATCAATGATACGTTTCGCTGATGACTTCGCTATCCTGAGTGAAAGTGAAGAAGAATTACATGATCTCCTGACCGGAATGAACAGTCTTATGAGTGCACAATATGGGTTGAGAGTAAAACGAAGAAAGACGAAGGTAGTGCGAAGTAGTAGAAATGAGAACAGCGAGAGCGAGAAATTAACATCAGGTCTGATGGTCACGAAGTACATGAAGTTAAGGAATTCTGCTACCTAGACAGTAAGATAACCAATGACGGTCGTACCAAGGAGGACATGAAAAGCAAATTAGCAATGGCAAAAAGGACATTCCTGGACAAGAGAAGTCTACTAATATCAAATATCGCCCTTAATTTCAGAAAGAAATTTCTGTCAATGTTTTTCTCGAGTACAGCATTGTATGGTAGTGAAACATGGACTGTGGGAAAACCGGAACAGAAGAGAATCGAAGCATTTGAGATGTGGTGCTACAGAAGAATGTTCAAAATTAGGTGGACTGATAAGGTAAGGCATTAGGTTCTGCGCAGCATGGGAGAGGAAAGGAACTTGCGGAAAACACTGATAAGGAGACGGGAAAGGATGATAGGACATCTGTTAGACATGAGGGAATTACTTCCATGTTACTAGAGGGAACTGTAAAGGTCAGAAACTGTAGAGGAAAATAGAGACTGGAATACATCCAGCAAATAATTGAGGAAGTAGGTTACCAGTGCTACTCTGTGACGAACAGGTTAGCACAGGAGAGAAATTCGTGGCGGGCTGCATCAAACCAGTCAGAAGACTGATAACAAAAAAAAAAAAAAAAAAAAAAAAAAAAAAAAAAAAAAAAAAAAAAAAAAAAAAAAAAAAAAAAAAAAAAAAAAGTTTCATTTCACGCTGCTCAGTGTTTATGATGTACCTCCTGAAGTACGTGTCCTATAGTGATGTAATCTGCAGGTATATCCACTGATATATGTGGTTGCTGGCTACGAAATTGGTTGTGAATAGAATTAATAGTAAGGAAGTGATAAATTTTAACGCCATGAATGATACGGCAGTTTTTCACGCACTCAGTGTTAATGACGTCATATCTTCTCGTACAGTGACATAATTTTGTAAGTCTGTTCAGCGAAATATGTGTGTACTGTCTTCTAGATGTGTTCCGAATAGAGTAAGTAGTAAAGTAGTATTAAATAAAAACATCATACGATATGCGAGAGTTTTTCATGCGTTTCAGTGTTTATGACGTCCTTCTGAGCAGTGTGTCGTAAAATCTTATCATTTTGTTGGCACATTCAGTGGTACAGATGAATACCGTCTGTAAAATGTATCGCTATTACAGTTAGTGTGAAAAAGTTATAAATTTAAACGTCACGCTTCATGCAGCAGTTTTACTGCATGAATATCGAATATGCAGTAATCGATAAACCATTTTTCTTTCATCATTTTCTGGTGGTTCTCAGCGAGAAAAAGTCTCGTAAAGGTTCGGAACTATGTTCGATGATTCTTGCAAGTCTGTAAGTACTCTCATTCTGAAATACTGGATCAATAAAGTATGTGTATGTCATGGCCTACAGTGATTTTTCACCCCTATACCCACCTCATTGATAGGTAGGTGTCACCTACCCCCACAGCTATTATTTCTGGACAGGACATATGTACCAAGCCTGATTGAAATCAGTCCAGTGGTTTAGGAGGAGATGTGGACAATACGTAAATATACACATACTTACATCTATGTATGTCTTTCGGCAGATGAGACAATAAGTCAGTAGCGAAATCTAATTGTGTTTAATGAACCATTATGTTTAATGAACTTCTTCCAACTTATCATTAAATAATATTAGTGATGAAACAATTCATCATTGACAAGAGGGACGGAGATCATCAACGAGTGATGCAACCCTAGCAGGAGGCTGACCTATACCGTACACATCAGAAACTACGTAGAACTGTGCTTCTTCTGTAACTGAGTAACAGTTTATTAGTAATTTCCTCATGCATTTAGCACAGTGCCTCCATATCGTCGGAGTGACGGTAATTGCGCATTCCTGGAGTCTCTGTGACTTGATGCGATGCTTCTACCACGTAACGTCTGCTGTTGATCGTGACTTTTGAACCGTTCACGTTCTTACCCACATCGCACTCATATATCAGCTACGTGTCCCCAAGCGATGTGTAGCGCCTCGCCGACGAGAGCCATAAATTTCCGCGGGAACTGCCGAGTGAATTCAGGCGTGCAACATAATACTGCTGCAATTCCATTTAATCTAAGATCTAAGCACATTCTAATCCTTGACGTGGAGAACACGACACCACAGAACTGTAGTATTTGCATACTTATTTTCTATTTGCATCTGGCTACATAGTTTGTTAATGGATATGGCTGATTTACTATCTTTTCGTCCTTTTTCTCGTCACAGAGCACCATTCCCTGTTTGCGAAAGATTTATTCTAGGGGCAAATAATTTTTACATTTATATAAATTCTGTAATGATTGGGCACAAAATTTCACTTCCTGTATAAGGACACACTTCTGTGGCAATCAGGTACTGAAGCGATTCAGTTTTCGTTTACACTGTTCTGGGGGCTCAGGTAATTCGTCATGACATATGACGCTATAAGGGTTGTCTGGATACTATAGGGAAGAGTAGACGACAGTGGAACAAGCAAATAATCCCAAGAAACATATATCTGCATAACAATGGTTTCCCTGCTACGACATACGCTCAAGTGCAGTCGTACCAGTCTTACAACAGTGTTAATGACGTGTGAATGATATTCCTTATGGTTAGAGTGTGTGGTACATGCATGATGGTGTAGTGGTACAATTTCATGTGTGGCTGTTCGGGAACTGGTACACTACAGGTCAAAAGTTTTCTATCACCCATGAAAAATGCTTTATATTTTTTACTGTGTACAAATACTTCGTACAAACTAAATGAACCCACAAAATAAATATATTCTCCCTGTGTGAGTAAGAACCATACAACATGGTTAAGATTTTAGCCTCTTCAAAGAATCTCCCTTCTGCCCTCGGAACAGCTGAACAAACTCTTGGCATTCTGGAGTTAGGATTTTGTATGTTTTTGCAGTTACTTCAGTCCAACACGTCTGTACATTTATCCATATATCTTCAACATTATGACCTTAGTTTCCAAAACTCTTTATCAAGTACCTGAAATACTTGCATTTGCCCACAAGAGTTCAACAGGGTTCAAGTCAGGTGACCGACTTGGCCAAATCATGTTCTTCAGTTCCCCACATTTCTCCTTTTTACTGACATAACCACTGCACAATTTAGAAGCGTGTTTGAGACCGTTGTTCTCCTCAAGAACAAATCTACTTCTAATAAGTCTCTTGCCTGCTGGAACTGCATTGTTGACCAGTGTCTTGTGATATCCGTCATTCTTTAATATTTCTCTCATTCTCACTAGGTCATGGACTTCACCACTCACAAAAATCCAAACACCAAGACTGCCTCCAATCATGCTTCATCGTTGTCGTCACTTGCTAACTCTTCATACGTTCTCCACGACGTCGAGAAACAAACTTCCGACGATGGCTGCCAAGTTCTTCAAACTAAAATTCCTCCGTGAGTAACACCTGGACCACTGCTGCACACTCAAGTTTTTATGATGCTGTGCCCACTGCAATAGTTTCACCTTATAATGCTTACATAACTAAGGATTTTTGGCCGCCATGCATCACTTTGAACCTTTTTCACACAGACGGCGTTGAATTATTGAGACAAAACTATTTACTTCGTCGCAAATTTTAGGTGCAGTACGATTCTTCTGACGTTTACTGTGTACACATGTGAACTGTTCTTGCATGTATGATGTCACTGAGGACCTTCCAGATCGTGAAATACTTGCACTGGCACCAGTTTTCTCGAATCACTGCAACGTATATACCGCTGTATATTAGTCTACTCCAACTTCCGTTCTTATTTTTCTACTAGAAAAGCCTTCCTGCCACAATTTCAGTATGTTTTAAAGTTCCAGTCACCTGCTTTCGTCCCATTAGGAAGTAATATGGTATGAACCGAACACAGTGTACTGTACTGTAAGTTAATGCGAACTGATTGCTACACAGACGGCTGAAGGAATGACGTTTATTCAAATGGAACTGTCTTACCTAAAGGCACGTCAGTATTGTCATGGATACTCGTCATCTCCGCTCTACCCGAACAACCAGTCAATTACACAGCAGAGGAGCCTATATTTTACAAGTTTGTACTTGCTTTATTATCAGAACTGAAATATGACAAAATATTCAAAACGAAATTCCTTTTCAAGCACAAATCCATAGTTGTGATAGGCTATGGAAAATTTTTGGTTGGTAGAGTAGCATGACTCCTCGACATCAGATGTATTGGTCGCAGCTACCCAATATCATGGCCTCCACGACCCCTTACTCGTACCCACTGGAATTCTTTGAGTTGGGATGTTTAAGAGGTTTCGTGTATTCCAGCCCTGCTGATACTGTCGATGGACTCCAAGAACGCGTTGTGGCTAGTTGTCAACGCAGTCAGGAAACGCCTGGGATTTCTGAACAGCTATTGGCATCGATGGAGCGACGTGATGAAGCCACCCTTCACATAAATGGTGGCCATGTGGAACTCTACACTGATGTAAGAAAGTAGGCTTCCGCGGCTGGTGTCATAGTGATTAAAATTTTTCTGGGTGTTATGCCGTGTCATTGCTAAAAACTAACAACAATAATAAACTAAAACTGAAGTTTCGGCCAAATTACAACGGCCTTCCTCAGGGCACGACTGGTTTTGCATGGGGATAGGTGGTTCTATTTATTACAGTCTATCGATGTCTGACGTCACTGTTGAAAAACTTTTAATTGACCCTCTAGAGGGCCAATTTAAAGTTTTTCAACAGTGACGTCAGACATCGATAGTCTGTAATAAATAGAAGCACCTATCCCTCCAGAGGGCCAGTTAAAAGTTTTTCAACAGTGACGTCAGATATCGATAGTCTGTAATAAATAGAAGCACCTATCCCCATGCAAAACCAGTAGTGCCCTGAGGAAGGCGGTTGCAATTCGGCCGAAACGTCGGTTTTAGTTTATTATTGCTGTTAGTTTTTAGCAATGACGCGGCATAATATGCAGAAGAATTTTAATCACTACTACGCTGATGTGTTTGTTCTCATGTGCACATCGGCAGTTTGCATCCTCGGGATCTCTGTCGTATGTTTTTCATGCACTCATTCATATTAGTTCGAATCGGCTAAACCATTTGTTTATGCACCAAAGTTCAATAAAATTATTTGCTAGCTTTACTGTCTTCTATTCTCCCTTTTTTTTTGTAGCTACAGTAACTTATATCCTGTATAATTCGCACAATTCTGATAAAAACACAAAAACAATTTGCTACCGTGCAGTATATGAAAATAAACTAACCATCACGCAGGTTCTAAAGTATTGCCAAGAACTCCTGTACAGTATAAATGGAGTGTGCCACAAAGAAGGTTTTCAACATAGATATGAAAATCTGAATTTCTTCTCGAAAACGTTTCAGTTATACTGAAATCCTATTGAAAAGCATACAGTGGTTAAGCATTTGTTATCAAAGCCCAACAGGTTTTAACGTCGATTTTTCTCCGAGTGAATGCTTCAGCCGTTTGTATGAGTCAATGTCGCAGTGTGTGTTGTACATCTGCCGCTGCATTCGCAGGTGTGGGACTCAACGGCTAGATTCCCGTCTACTGCATCTTTTTTCAGTTAATACTTACGATTTCTATAATGTTCGGGAATCTATTTAATTATAAAACGTTGTAATTTGCTGGAGCATTCTATGTATGTGTAAATAGGACTATTCTCTCTTGAGGCAGGCAGTTCAGGACTCTGTAGTTTTATTGCGTGCTCAACAAAAGTACTGTCAGAGTGAAGTGTTAGCTCTTGTTGCCAGCCCTGTTCTCGTAGTTGGTATGCTATTTTGGATTCTATCTGACAACACACAGTAATTAACAGCAAATCCAAAGAAGTCGTATTTATATAGCGACGAGAGCGCTAGAATTCCGAAATGTTTGAAGAAGTTGGCGAACTGACACTACACGTCGTTCTGATCGCCTCTTCCTCACCTAAGATACTCTTATCTATGCACAGAGTAGCCACAAAACAATGTATAATGAGAGATAACAGAGATGAAGCAGGCAAAGTAAAAGTGCTGTTTTGTATCATAATTTGTAAAAATGGGGATTATTCATGTAGTCTGGAGAGTAGCACTCGCTTTCTCCAGTAGAGGAATACAATAACGGTTTTTTCCTAATTCCTAAGAATTTAAATTGTTTGAATCCTCTGATTACTTATCAGCTACTCGTAATAACATTTATCTTTTACGATATTTCTGACTCACTAGCTGTGTGTACTCATTAGACAAAACATTTTGTCTATTTCCAAACTGCAATGTTGAATACTCTCTGGCGGGTTACGGGCTACAGAACCGAAGAGAGTATAAGTCCAGAGTTGAGGGTTACATATACTACAAATAAAGGTAATGCTTCTAAGGCAGCCTATACTGACTTTTCCTGCTGTAGTTCTTCAAGTATGTCGAATCTGAGAACGGTTGCGCTCCCGTCACTTTCTATTCGTCGTCTCGTTTATCTCATACTGAAGCAGGGATGTAAGACTAGGCGTGACGTAATACGGAACTTGAGTGCACGATCTTGCTACGTCGTGTAGCACTGACAGGGCGAAAATGACCGACAACTGAGATCAGATGTCCACTAACGAAGCTGTGTTTTATCAGACTGAAGAGGATGTAAAATTAAGTGATTGAATGTACGTTATTGAAAATGTGCTCCAGAACAGAAAAATTGACGTCTGGAAAGAGTTCGATCTTGCAGTCCACGCTGCAGACAGAAAAAGCAGAGCGTTTGTACAATGCAAACAAAATGGTTGATTCGCTTATTCCACCTCCGCCATGAGAAAACATATGTGCTCCACCAAACGAAAACACAGCACAGAAAGACGCCATTCTTACGTCTCTCCAAACAAAAGGTATTTGTGATTCTACGGCACTAACTTGCTGTGAAGAAATTAGACCTTTCAGAATGGTTTTTGGCTCCGGTTTCGAGAAGCTAGCCCAAGCAATAATATCTGTAGGACCTGAAGTGCACTGTAAAACTGACGCGGGGCTACTTCATTCGACTACGGCTAAGAATCGAATAATTTCCATCACAGGCATTATTAAATAGATGCTGGTTCCACGAGTTACTGATGCTATTATCGATGAAAGATCCTTTTTCCAAACTGATATGTGGATATAGGATGAAAATAAAATAACCTTCACTTCGGTGACTGACCCACTTTTAGTGAAACGCGGCATATGGAGAACAGAGTACAGCTACCGCTCCATTTTCCTATGATGAAAAAACAATAGTTGTTTTGTAGAGTTTGCTCACCGTTTTGAGTCTTTGTAGCTTTCTGAGGACTTGATGAAGTCACCGCATTTCGTAACACGTCAAGATTCATAACACGTTGTTCGAGCGTATCTTTAAAACGAGATTACCGCATCGCTGCCAGAAATAACGCGCGAAGGTTGGATGATAACCTCGTGTAAAGGACTAGTGGCATATTGTAGGAGAGTAGGTTTTTCAAAAAGTCTTACAAAATCATCCAAACAAGACATCGAAGTCTATTGGAGTACTTGGTTAGACACGCTGGATTCGACGCCCGATATTCTGATCGCGGTTAAGGAGTTGATCCCACACAAAGAGTTAAGTAGATATCGTAATACTGATGAGCCGGCCCTAAATGAGGTTTTCATATTCCTAAAGCGATTCAAAGAAGCTAGTTTACGAGTAGTTCAGCGGTCAGGATTTGTGAGTGGGATTTCGGGCGGAAACTGATGTTCTCAGATGGTGGAAAGGACGTGAAACTACGGTATCTTCTCTGGTCTGGCACGTGTAGCTATGCATTCCACCCTCAAATGGATATAGTGTAAGGAACTAAAGTTCAGTAGGTGGTTCTTTCACAGTCGTCTGGATCCTAATGTGGATGACATTTTATTGGTGCAAAGTAGCAATGATCTGTTAAATACTTGCTAAATAACGTAACTGATGTCGATACTGGTCGTGTGGATGTGCATGTGGTTCAGTACTACAACATGTGGTTCCCATATGATAACGGAGATACTTTGCAGCATATTTCTCCTTGCTATGTGACTTCACAAATTACGTTTTCTCCTAACACCAGATTTTACGAGCTATTTCACGTGTACAAGAAGGGTAATTACGAACTTTTGTATTTCGGAAGAATAAAGAGTGAAGAAAATTTTCAAGGTTGTTCGAGTTCGGGATTTTGGGAATGCATCGGAAAAATGACAGCCATTTGCTGTGCATAACCGTCTCAGAATCCGCGGCCAAATTACGGGTTTATGGGGTGATTCTCGATAAAAGGATAAGGAATTTTGAAAACAGGGAGATGGCTCTTCTACATAAATTCCTAGAGAATACGCAGTCAAAATTTGAGCAGTTTTCGGCGGTTATTTATTATTTAGATTTTGCTCATACCCGATTTTACGTGAAGAAGTAAAGTAACCTTGAACATCTGTATCTTCGAAACACATAAAGGTACCAAGAAAATTTGCAAGTTTGTTCGTTATCGTGTTCTTAGGAGTATGTCGCAAAAATGTCAACTATTTGCCGTGCAGAGTTGTCTCGGAATCCTCGGCAGGGTTTTGGTCCACTGGTGAGGGCGAAAATATAGTTAAAAACACTACTTGCGGGGTTTTTCGAAGAACCCGGAACTAATTATGCCACATAAGTTATATCAAGCAATTGTAGTCTACATCAAATGCAGAAGAACCAACTGATTTACTTCATTTGCCTAAGCAAGAGGAAATGTGCAATCTCTTGACCCTGTTCTGTAAGATAGTGGCACTAAGACGATGCTTCCGTCGTGTATATAAATGTTCCCTAGCCCAAGGGATATCCAAAACACTTGACCTTACCTGTGAATCACGAATAAAATCTGTGGTATGGGCAGCAGAAAAACCCGTTTTATGCGCGTTTTGGAACAATCTGGTAAGCATGCTGTATCATGGACACCGATGTCATGACAAGCTGTTATATAAATTTAATGATCGTTTTCTAAAGTCTCCTAAAAATGCCTAGCTGCCGGTCCAACGACTCTCAGTTATTTCTTAAAGTTCCGGTAATCAAAGACGCAACGCTCTTGCATCATTCGTAAGCGTCGTCACATAACGCTGATTCCGCTTTTAACTCACTCAGCTAATAACAGGCATTTCTAAGCAATCTTTGTGATTGCTCAAGGTAGAATACTATGCATAAATTTAATGGAATAAGTCTATTAATGTATGCTAGTAAGTTAGGTGCGTTAGTTTGCGTATTCTATTTATCATGGCATCTCACGTATATCGGCTAATGGCAAGTTATGTAGCGTAAAACTCATTTCTGTAATTTACTTTAATATTTAAACATAGTTCCTGGAAACCACCACATGCTCGTATCCTGTTTCCTTGTACTTTCATCTTAGAATCAGTAACTTGTCGAAACTGTGGTGTATGTCAAGATAATTGTCAGACTTTTTCTGAGTGGAGAGGGAATATTAATAAAAATTGACAGAAGTCTTCGAAAACGTTGTATTGAAATATTCACACACACATATACAGAGTGTTTCAAAATTACACCCACAGATTTCAGAGAAGGTATCTCGAGGAACAAAGTGAGGATAGGAACCCGTGTTCGGCAGCGTCATGTGACGACGCTGCAGGGCGTCAAAGTTCCAGGCGCCGGCACCTGAAGAGATACGTATATACAGGATGTTTCCGTGATGATATTACTGTGGTGTCACCGCCAGACACCACACTTGCTAGGTGGTAGCTTTAAATCGGCCGCGGTCCATTAGTACATGTCGGACCCGCGTGTCGCCACTGTGTGATCGCAGACCGAGCGCCACCACAAGGCAGGTCTCGAGATACGGACGAGCACTCGCCCCAGTTGTACGACGACTTTGCTAGCGACTACACTGACGAAGCCTTTCTCTCATTTGCCGAGAGACAGTTAGAATAGCCTTCAGCTAAGTCCATGGCTACGACCTAGCAAGGCGCCATTAACCATTTTAAGATAGAGTCTCACTTGTATCATAAAGGAATGCTGTATACAAATGATGGATTAAAAGTTACGTATTATAGCAGCTACGTACTTTTCTTGCTACCATTCATTACGTATCCTGTTTCAGACCTCTCTCTAGCCTACGTGAGATTAACGCGTGCCTTTCGGCTACTTCAGTGTGGCGTAGCTGTCTTGTTACGCCACAACAATTACAAACTTGCAACGGTTATTGAGAGGGATAAATGCATGCATTTGTGGCAGGGGATCTGGTCTGGAAACAAATGAGTCGAAGGTTGTAAGCAAAAATCGTTCTGATACCTCTGACAGTCGAATACCTATACCAATACTATTTTTGCTAAGATTGTATGGTAGGAAACTTTCAGAAGTGGTAGTATGGACCAAAACAAGAAAAAAACTGTCAAGTAAACGTGGGCTCTAAAATGCATACCTTAAGAACTATGAGCACTCGTTCCATAAGGAAAATATGGTTTACATAGCCCTGGGGTATGCATTTCAGAGCCCACGATTACTGGACATTTTCTCTTGTTTTGATCCATACTTACACCTCTGGAAGTTTTCTAGTGCAACAGTGCCAGAACATGTATTCCACTGTCTCATGTATCCTAACGATTTTTGCTTATAACTTCCGACTAGTTCGTTTCCGAACCATCATCACGGAATCACCACGTGTATACATACATTTACAGGAGCCGACCCCTGTAACTTCGACGCTCTGTAGCGTTGTTGGATGACATTTTCGGACACGGATTCGTATCCTCATTTTGTTGCTCTAGACAACGTCTACATCTTCTCGACGTTCACACAAACACACACACACACACACACACACACACACAAAGAAGTATATATATAAGCTTTCAACAAGCTGATGAATTAGTTTTTGTTTCATGGAAAGAAGGGAGATAATCTTAAAGTTACAGCGGTTTAAAAATACGGCGTCAACGGGAAGAAGGAGGTAAGTCAATGTGAAACTAGGAAAAAAGGAGGTTAGTCAGTTGGCAGCAGTGATCGCAGCTGTTGTTTACGTGCCATTGTATATGATTATCAGGTGTTTGAGTATGTGCTGGTGGAGAGGTTAAGTTAGTGCTTTGTGTGTTGTGTGAATTATTTTGTTTGTTTTACGTTTCAACTGAACTGTGGAAGTGAACATGGAGAATGAAGATGAGGAAAGTATCACCTTCAGCCAACTGTCACATTCAACGAAGAAAAGGAAGAGAACAGGTCGATTTTGCGACGTGAGAAATAAACTTTTATCATCCACCCATGAATTAGCGACACATTGTAAATATTCACATTCAATTGTTTTGAGAATACAACTGATGTACAGTGTGGGTATATTATATCTAAAAATAACAAAATGACTGTGAATGAGCAGAATGCTGACTTGGCAGGCCCAATTAATGTAAATAGTATATCGCAAAGGAAAGCTATGCAACCAGAAAATGAAGGTAAATTTAGTGACAACAGTTATTCATATCGTGTAAGAGTGAAGAGGGAGAATTTGCTCACTGAAGTAAGTGTTTGTTCTAAAGACTTTACGTCTTTTCATAAAATATCTAAAAAAATTAGAAGTAATACAACGTTATCTGAAAAAAGATGTCAGTGCTAAGGATGGTCAAGGTCAACACTCTAATCGGAAACATCGTGTGACATCTACATCTACATCTACATCTACATCTACATTTATACTCCGCAAGCCACCTAACGGTGTGTGGCAGAGGGCACTTTACGTGCCACGGTCATTACCTCTCTTTTCTGTTCCAGTCGCGTATGGTTCGCGGGAAGAACGACTGTCTGAAAGCCTCCGAGCGCGCTCGAATCTCTCTAATTTTACATTCGTGATCTCCTCGGGAGGTAGAAGTAGGGGGAAGCAATATATTCGATACCTCATCCAGAAACGCACCCCCTCGAAACCTGGCGAGCAAGCTACACCGCGATGCAGAGCGCCTCTCTTGCAGAGTCTGCCACATGAGTTTGCTAAACATCTCCGTAACGCTATCACGGTTACCAAATAACCCTGTGACGAAACAAGAAACGCAGATGATACACGGGTATTGATAGGACAAATATATTATACTAGAACTAACACGTGATTACATTTTCACGCAATTTGGGTGCATAGATCCTGAGAAATCAGTACCCAGATCAACCACCCCTGGCCGTAACAACGGCCTTAATACGCCGGGGAATTGAGTCAAACAGAGCTTGGATGGCGTGTACAGGTACAGCTGCCCATGCAGCTTCAACACGATACCACAGTTCATCAAAAGTAGTGACTGGCGTATTGTGACGAGCCAGTTGCTTGGCCACCATTGACCAGACGTTTTCAATTGGTGAGAGATCTGGAGAATGTGCTGGCCAGGGCATCAGTCGAACATTTTCTGTATCCAGAAAGGCCGTACAGGACCTGCAACATGCAGTCGTGCATTATCCTGCTGAAATATAGGGTTTCGCAGGGATCGAATGAAGGGTAGAGCCACGGGTCGTAATACATCTGAAATGTAACGTCCACTGTTCAAAGTGCCGTCAATGCGAACAAGAGGTGACCGAGACGTGTAACCAGTGGCACCCCATACCATCACGCCGGATGACACGCCAGTACGGCGATGACGAATACAAGCTTCCAATGTGCGTTCACCACGATGTCGCCAAACACGGATGCGACCATCATGATGCTCAAAAACAGAACCTGGATTCATCCGAAAAAACGACGTTTTGCCATTCGTGCACCCAGTTTCGTCGTTGAGTACACCATCGCAAGCGCTCCTGTCTGTGATGCAGCGTCAAGGGTAACCGCAGCCATGGTCTCCGAGCTGAAAGTCCATGCTGCTGCAAACGTCGACGAACTGTTCGTGTAGATGGTTGTTGTCTTGCAAACGTCTCATCTGTTGACTCAGGGATCGAGACGTGGCTGCACGATCTGTTACAGCCATCCGGATGAGATGCCTGTCATCTCGACTGCTAGTGATACGAGGGCGTTGGGATCCAACATGGCGTTCCGTATTACCCTCCTGAACCCACTGATTCCATATTCTGCTAACAGTCATTGGATCTCGACCAGTGCGAGCAGCAATGTCGCGATACGATAAACCGCAATCACGATAGGCTACAATCCAACCTTTATAAAAGTCGGAAACGTGATGGTACGCATTTCTCCTCCTTACACGAGGCATCACAACAACGTTTCACCAGGTAACGCCGGTCAACTGCTGTTTGTTTATGAGAAATCGGTTGAAAACTTCCCTCATGTCAGCACGTTGTAGGTGTCGCCACTGGAGCAAACCTTGTGTGAATGCTCTGAAAAGCTGATCATTTGCGTATCACAGCATCTTCTTCCTGTCGGTTAAATTTCGCGTCTGTAGCACGTCATCTTCGTTGTGTAGCAATTTTAACTGCCAGTGGTGTAGAACAACCGCGTTCACCCACAAATCATAATTTTTTTAAAGCGCGATGCATTTCGGCCCTGGGAGCTCATCTTCAGGTGCTTTGACAGTCTACACCAACTTTACTTTTAGTTTAATTCTGGGCCTGGCAAGATCACATTCTTATATTACTAAATGCCACATTATAAAATATAAGATTATAAAACTATGACAAATCAAAAAGTAACATACTGTTTCTGATAGTAGGTGTATAGTTCTGTAGAATGTTTATGTACAAATACATCCTTTCTACTAAGCAGTACATTTGCAGGAACATTTTGACACACCACATTTTCGGAAACACTTCAAAACAAGTTAAAGAATTTCGACCTTGGAGATGCTGCATTTTTACAAACACACAGATATTATTTTCAACATGTAACATTATTATTTACGTAGAATGTGCCGTGTCATAGTGTTTCTGCAAATGTGCTGTTTAATAGAAAGTGTGCATTCGTGCATAAACATTCTCCAGAACCATACACCTACTACTAGAAACAGTGAGTTACTTTTCGATTTATCATACTTTTATAAACTTATTACATAATGTGGCATTTTATAATATAGCGACGGGACCTTCCCAGGCCCAGAATTAAACGAAATGTAAAGTTGGTGTAGACTGTCAAAGCATCTGAAGATGAGCCCCCAGGGCTCGAAATAATCGGGAATTTTAATAAAATCACGAACTGTGGCTGAAGGTGATTGTTCTTTATTAAACTGACTATTCCTTGATGCTCCGAGATACTTATCTTCCACTGATCCCCTATTTTACTCAAGTTGCATCAAAGACTTCTTCTTTCCACAGTTATATTCTGTATCTTTTCATTAATTACTCTTAGCCATCTAATTTTCAACAACCTTCCATTACGTCACGTGTCAAAAGTTTCTATTCTCTTCTTGTCAGTAAAGTTCGTCGTCCACCTTTCACTTCCACATGCGGCTACACTCTGAACCAATACTTTCAGAAATGACTTCCTAACGAAAATGTTAATATATTTCCGTTTCACTGCCTGTGCCAAACCAAGGGCGTCCTATTGTAGTAAAGGGGAAGGAGGAGGGGACGAGTAACAACATCGTAAAAAATAAATAAATAAGATAAAATAAGGAATAACACCCTGTGACGCCTCCATGTTAGGATTACATTGAAGAAGTACTGGTGGCCGAAAAAATGGTTCTGGGAACGACGAAACTAGCGGAAGAAACAACTGAAGAAAAAATCCGCGATGCGTATGACTTGCAATAACCGGCAAAGTGGTCCACGTCTGTTCACCAGATATACAGCTGGAAACATTTTCGTTGGAGCTAACAGCCTCAAGTAGTAAGACTTGTTTCCGTAGGTCAACAAGCAATCAACAATGGGCATGCACTTAGGAAGATATTTTACCCTAGGGAGTAACCGATTTGCCTTGCCAAGGTAATGAAAAATAGGCATTCGGATTGTGGGAGCCTACAACACTGTGCAAAGGATGAGCCGGTTCATCCTGAAAGTTGTGTTACACCACAAACCAATGTTACGTATCCCATGTTAATGTAAAATCATTCTTAAAAGGAGGAGACCTTAAAACTCTTAACGGAAAGCCACTTAATTATAACAGCACTGCAAGAAACAAGATATAATCATGAACATCCCGTCGATTTAGAATGAGTCAGGATATTTTAGGAAACTCCATAAGAAAGAATGATGAAGAATGTACCACAATTTGGAATAGGTTTCATTCGAAACAAAAACGTATTAAACCCAGTTACAAAATTTTAGTCAGTTAATAAAAAGAGTTCCCACGCTAGCGCTTAAATCATCAGATAAAGTTTGCACTATTTTAAATACACGTGCACTAACAAACGAGAAAAACGGAACAAAGAAAGAAGAAAGAGAAAATGTTTGGCAGAACCTGTCAGAGACCTTATATCACATCCCGTCGAAAAACAACTTGGACGCTTTAATGGACAAATTGACATATATCGTCATAACACATGCATAGCAGGAAAATTTCTTGCAAGTAAAATAACCAATGCAAACGGAGATAGTCTGTAGACACAGCATAAAACAGTACAAAAACCCACATTCTCCCAAAAACTTTCTGGAAAACTAGGTGCCTGAGTATCATCAAATCCGATTTGTGAGTAAAACAACTTGATCACTTTCGTATACTGTTACAAGACGGTTTACATTCAAACCCAGAAAGAAAAGGAACGACACTTTCTAAAGATGGAAGAAGTCTGTGAGCAGCAAAAATTAAACACACAGAGTCAAAAGTGTTTTTTGAATAAATAAATGCTTCTGTTCTTGAGAAAATCTCCCCATGGAGTCTATGTTTTACACTGTCCTTCGTTCTGCCATCGTCCGTTTCTGACACCGAAATAGCAAATATTGTTTACTACTGTTGATATCTCATCTTCTAATCAAATTCCATCAGCACCGCCTCATTTAATTCGAATAAATTCCTTTACCTTCGTTTTAGTTTTGTTCATGTTCATCTTATAATTTTTAAAGACACTATCCATTCTGTTCAACTGCCCTTCCAAGTATTTTGCTACCTCTGAAAGAATTGCAATGTCATCGGCAAATCTGAAGCTTTTTATTTCTTCTCCCTGTATTTTAATTCCTACTTCAAATTTTTCTTTTGCTTTCTTTACTGCTTGCTCAATACGCAGATTGAATAACATCAGGGATAGACTACAATAGTGCCTCACTCACTTCTCAACAACTACTTCCCTTTCGTGCTCCTCGACTCCTGCCACCTGGTTTCTATACAAATGGTACATAGCCTTCGTTCCCAGTATTTTACTCCTGCTACCCTTAGAATTTCAATGAGAGTATTCCAATCAACATTGTCAAACGCTTTCACTAAGTCTGCAAATTCTATAAATGTAGGTTTGCCTGTACTGAAACTGACTTGTAAAATAAGTCGCAGGGTCAGTATTGTCTCGCGTGTTCCTCCATTTCCCCGGAATCCAAACTGATCTTCCCCAAAGCCAGCTTCTGCCAGTCTTTCCGTTTAGTGTTAGTATTTTGTAACCATGACTTACTAAACTGACAGTTCGATATTATTCGCACCCGTTAGTACCTGCTGTCTTTGGATTTGGAATTATTACATTCTTCTTGAAATCTGATGGTACTTCGCCTGTCTCAATGTGTCTTGCACAGCAGATGGAAGAGTTTTGTCATGGTTGGGTCTCCCAAGACTATCAGTAGTTCTGACGGAATGTCTTCTACTCCTGGAGCCTTGTTTCGACTTAGACCTTTCACTGTCCTGTCAATTTCTCATAGCAGTATCATGTCTCCCAACTAGTCTTCACTAAATCCCTCTTCAATTTCTATAATATTGCCTTCTTACACTCCTTCCACCTTTCGACTTTCCCTTCTTTGCTTAGCACTGGTTTCATCCATCTAATCTCTTGATATTCATACAGTTGCACCTCTTTTCTATAAAGAACTGTTTTATTTTCCTGTAGGCGGTATCTATCTTTCCGGTAGTGAAACAGGCTTCTAAATCCTTACATTTCTCCGTCAGACATTCTTAATTAGCTATTGCACTTTCTCGCAGTCTTAATTTTTTAGACGTTTGCATTCTCTTTCGCCTGCGTCGTCCGCTGCATTTTTATATTTCCTCCTCCGCGGGTTTTTTAGGCCTTTTCTTTTTACCTATTTGATCCTCTGCTGCCTTCACTATTCCATCTCTTAAACCTACCCATTCGTCTTGTACTTCATTCCTTTCCCTTGTTCTAGTCAACCGTTGCCTATTGATCTCTCTGAAACTCTCAACAACTTCTGGTCTTTTCAACGTATCCCGGTTTCATTTCCTTAATTTCCTACACTTTTTACAGTTTGTTCAGTTTCAATACAATAATAATTCATAACCGATAAATTGTGGTCAGGGAACACATCTGTCCCAGGAAGTCTCTGTCTTACTACTATATAATCAATCTGAAGTCATCCAGTGTCTCTAAGTCTCTTCTACGTATACAGTCTTCATTCATTGTTCAAATCAAGTGTTAGCGATGATCAAATTATGCCCTTCGCAACTTCTACCAGTCGTCTTCCTCTTTCATTCCTTTCCCCCAGTCCATATTCACCTACTATTTGTCCTCTTGCTTTTCCTATTATCGAATTTCAGTTCCACATCACAACTAAATTTTCGTCTCCCTTTACTATCTGAATAATTTCTTTTATCTCACCATACATTTCTTCATTATCTGCATAGATAGTTGGCATATTAACTTGCGTTACTGTGGTAGGTTTGGGATTCGTGTCTATCATGGTTACGAAAAGGCGGCCACCTTGCAGTTTATAGTAGCTTACTTACATTCTTATTTTTCTTATTCATTATTAAACCTACTCCTGCGTTACCCCTATTTTATTTTGTATTTATAAATCTCTATTCACCTTACCAAAAATCCTTTTCCTCCTGCCACCAAACTTCACTAATTCGCATTATATCTAACTTCAACCTATGCATTTTCCTTTATAAATTCCGATACCGATTAAGGGATCTACCATTTCATCTCCGATCCGTAGAACGCCAGTTTTCGTTCTCCCTGATGACGACATTCTTCTGAGTAACCCGTTCCCGCTGAGCTGTATGGGGGACTACTTTACCCATGTGGACGCAGCCATCAGTTAATCATACAGCTGCATGCCCTCGGGTTTTTTACGGGTGTAATTTCCTCTTGCTTTGAGCCGTTCGCAGTACTAGCACAGCAGTCGACCATCCAGGCCATTGCCCCTGCAACTACTGAAAAGGCTGTTTCCCCACACGTTTGTCTGATCTCTAAACAGAACCCCTCCACTGTGAAGCACATGTGGTACGGCTACACATTGCCGGCCTGAGTGGCCGAGCGGTTCTAGACACTACATTCTGGAACCGCGCGACCGCTACGGTCGCAGGTTCGAATCCTGCCTCGGCCATGGATGTGTGTGATGTCCTTAGGTTAGTTAGGTTTAAGTAGTTCTAAGTTCTAGGGGACTGATGACCTCAGCAGTTGAGTCCCATAGTGCTCAGAGCCATTTGAACGGCTACACATTGCAGAGGCACACAAGCCACACCACCGACGCATAAGTCCATGGTTCATCTCTTACAGATTCAAAATTTCAAGGAGTGTAAATGGCGATGACTCTGTTAATGCGCTTAACTTCCTTTAGTGAAATGTACATTTATAAACTACTGATATTCAGTAAACGTTGAGAACAAAAGACTATAATTTTGAATTTTTAACCACGGCATAATGGATATGTCTGATCAACACACCTGTGAGACCAGTGCGCACTACAACGAGTGCATGTAAAGAATCATGACAGATGTGTGTTGTTGCAGTTACTTATTCAGTTGAAGGTACAAGGCACTAGACAGCAGCTGTTGGCCTGCTTGTAGAATGAAAGATATTGCCGCTGACACAGATAGATATGTGTCTTATGAATAAACCTCACAACGAACATACACTGCTGGCCACCGTAAATGCAACACCCTGAAGGAAGCATCCGAATCAAGTGAAATTTACACCATGAGTTTGCAGCGATGGGATATGCAACTGATTAGAATTTCAGCGCAGACGCACATCACGCGCGCCTGTGGTGCCACCTCATAGCGCCATTTAAGGCTTGGTGATTTCGACGAGTGTACGTTCGGCACGTGTGTTTACCTTGTGGTAGTTTCACAAGACGATCAGTTATGCCTCGTAGACAACAGCGAACATCTTTTGATCAAGTATCCGAGTTCGACAGAGGAAGGATAGTGGCTTACCGAGATTGTGGATTATCATACAGAGAAATCGCTAGTCGTGTTGGACGAAACCAAACAACTGTAATGCAGATATGTGACCGTTGGATGCAGGAGGGTACGACGGACCGACGTGGTCGATCGCATTCACCTCGGTGCACCACTGCACGTGCCGATAGGCAAATTGTGCGCATGGCAGTGACGGATCGCTCAGTGACATCCCGAACCATAGCACAGCACATTGCGTCTGTAACGCATCATCCAGTGTCTGCGTGTACCATTCGACGCCGTTTACAGCAGAGTGGTCTGTCCGCAAGACGTCCATTGCTTCGTCTACCATTGACGCAGAACCACAGACGTCTTCGTCGCCAATGGTGTGATGACAGACGGATGTGGACGGCAGAATGGAGTGACGTTGTCTTTACTGACGAGGCACGCTTCTGTCTGCAGCACCACGATGGTCGGATTCGCGTGTGGAGACACCGTGGAGAGAGGATGCTGGACAGCTGCATTATCCACCGCCACACTGGTCTTGCACCGGATATTATGGTATGGGGCGGTATTGGATATTACTCTCGCACGCCTCTAGTGCGCATTGCCGGTACTTTAAATAGCCGGCGCTACATATCCGAGGTGCTGGAGCCAATTGTCCTTCCTTACCTTCAGGGCTCGGCCACAGCCATATTTCAACAGGATAATGCGCGACCACACGTGGCACACATTGTCGAAAGGTTCTTCGTCAATAACCAGATTGAATTGCTTCCCTGGCCGGCTCGCTCTCCGGATATTTCGCCGATAGAAAACATGTGGTCCATGGTTGCTCAACGAGTGACCCAGATTACATCCCCAGCTGCCACACCAGATGGTCTTTGGCAACGTGTGGAAGCTGCTTGGGCTGCTGTACCCCAGGAACACATCCAACGTCTCTTTGACTCAATGCCGAGACGTTTGGCAGCGGTGATCTCCAACAATGGCGGCTACTCTGGCTACTGATTCTGGCAGGAACCACATGTCACAGACGTCTGTAAACGTAATCATTTGATACTTGGTCAACATGTTATCTACAAAATAAATTTTGTTGTGCTACCTCTTGTCTTTCTTGGTGTTGCATTTACGGTGGCCAGCAGTGTATTTGACATTATAGTGAAGGAATATTATTAATTTTATTCGTTTTTTTTTCTATTGCGCAGATAGCCATTTTAGGGTGGGTAGTTTTTAAAGTTTGCCGGTGGCTTTGTCATTCAATTTCAGACCGGAAAGGACATGGAAGATCACTATAACGGGAAAGATAGTGTCCCACAAAACTTGTAAATGTTGACTCTGTAGTCAGATTTCTGCCAGTTTAAGTTCCGAAGTCTTGAGACAACTACTGTCTGCTTGGAACCACCACAGTGCTTAGGTCGCCGTGGACATAAACAAAACCCACAAATATGACGAAAAAATTATGAAATTCACTAACGGTGTAGATCTCTATAGTGGATCTAAACACATCAGAAATATGCTCTCAGGTTTAATAAGGGCTGGAGCTATGCTTTCTGTCGGTAAAGGCCAAGTTTCCTGCTTGCGAGCTGACATGATCAACGTTTTGCGCAGCAGTGATCACATCACAGCCAGAGGCCACAACGGTGGTACAACTCTCATTGGCGTATTTCCGGCTAGATAAGTTCATTTCACTCGCTGTCAAATTCCAACTAGTCTAAACAGGAGTTCAGTAGCGGCCCACAGAGAAATTCGTTCTGCTTTTTAATTTTTTTAACCTTAATTCTCTTTGTGACTAAACTGCGCTGCGACTACCTGTTCACAAGCGTCATTCGGTGTGTGTGTGTTGTATTTGTAGGAAAAACTTTTCTATCACCCACTTAGCACGCTGTTGTAAATGTCCTGCCTCTTCGCCTTCATACATTGCAACCGACCATTTCTAAATGGCTTCATTTCACATTTTTTGATGAAAGTGCTTTCTTGTAGTTCGTAGTTCTTCCGGGCAGGCGCCACACACTATGCCAAAAAAGTTCTTTCTACGGCGGTTGGTGTGGATACTGGAAACCAGCAACAATTTCTTGTTATCTCAAAGGTCCCTTCTCAGGGAGTTCTCACGGATTTCAGCAGGGAACCGTCATTTTAACTTACGCTAAGAACAATAAAATTTTCATTTCTTTAATTTCACATTAGTGAACGTACAGAAAAGTTTATATCCCATCACAGGAGGTGCCCGAAATCCCACAAAAAGATGAACTCTTCTAAGAACCCCCTCCCCCAATTGTACAAGACCTCCAGAAATATAAGAGGCGTACAGTACCACTAGCCGCGCTCTTCCGTCCGAGTTTTGCGGATATTAAGACAGTTCTTCCTTGGACTATCTTAGTGAATCGTCGTGCAGAATTTTTTCACCTGTTTTGCCGAGAAACAATCGAAATTTATGTCCTTCGCTGTATCAACACCGTCACTTTCTCTGTATAGTGCAACTCTACTCTTCTTCCTGTGATACTAAGTGATGAATCATTAAGCGATATTATTCATAATAACGTTCTACCGTAATGCCATTACGATTTATTTATTTATTTACTAAACACGATGAACTGCCAGTATAGACGTAGTTAATAACAATTATCTGAAAAATAATAATTTGATGAGACCATTGTCGTATGACAGAACCAGATCGGCAGACATCCATCGGTGACTGGTGAATATGGTGTGCAGTATGTACCTCGTGATATTTTGTAGCCCTTCATACATTTTCGTTAGCTTAAACATTACGCATTTATTTATTAAGATGATCGATTTCTGGCTTTGCAATATTGTTGTAAGAAAGTATTCATGACCAAAAGGCTTCTCCTAACATCTGTATTGGAAAAAGCGACTTTTATTAGCAAATATTTATCAAGCAAGATTGGATGCTTTTCGCCTGTATAACTGTCCTTTCGCTACGTACCTCGATGCTGACGTAACCGGCGTTCTTATGTCTAGCCACGGCGCCTCACACCTCCTTCCACTGGTAACATCATATGGTCCACCTGCTCCTTCAGCCGGCGTGGGAACTGAAATCTTACTCCCGACTACGCTTTCTGCAGTACCACTTTACTCACTGAATGCTACATATCTGAAGCCGCGATACAAAATTGTAAAGCCGGAAAATAGGGAAATGAAATGCGTGGAATCTCGATAAACTGGAGTGGAATGTTAAAGACAGCAGTCCTGCAAATTATTCTGAGTTCAAACAAACCTCTAGTGATCCACTTATTACGATGATCAACCTTGACTTCATGAATGGACATGAAAAGCGCACTATTGCCAATAAGAAATGTGTTACACTTCTTAAGGGAGCAGAGGACAACGGAACAGTTCCTGTCAAACACAAACACAATAAAACGAAAGACCAAGGAAGCTATGAAATACTTCCAGTGCAAATATACGCAATATTTCGAAGATATACCGACAGTCCCTGTAGAAGAGAACTAAAACATTGCTGGATAAGCTTCACATTCCACTTAAAGGGAAAAATCATTGTAAGTTTCAAATGACTGAGTTTTTAATATCTACGAACAGCTATTGTGCTTTTTTTTATTTTTATTTTTGAAAGAGATAAATCCGTACGTATTCGGTGCACACGAAGGAGATTACTGAAATTGCTAAGAAGCGCTCATTTTACAGAATCCGAATGCTTACAGATTTCACCTCGTTGAATGTATTTTCGTTGCAGAATATACTCAGTGATATTGCCTGATGACGTAAGAATATTTTTGTGAGACCAACAGTTCGATAACAAAAGTTTTTTAAATTGTCGTTTATCGAAAGCACTTTAAATATGGGGCCCTTTACAAAAGATCTATTCAGTTATGAACTGCGTTCTATTCCCGTCAATGTTGGAGTTAGTTTCGAAAGTAGTGATACAGTTAGTTTGTCAAAAACTGACATATTGAGTCCGTGGCTGTGTACAAAATATAGGTTGACTCTTACACAGAAGATTACAGCAACCAGCCACTTTTTACAATGCTATTTATATATTTAAACAGCGCCGTTACCGCTTTCGAACCGATAGGTTCATCTTCCGATGCCCTACATCACCAGTCCAAGGAAGTTTCGTGAGGTGGGGAAACAAAACACAAAACGTAATGTAAAACGTGAACTAGCCGTCTGAAGATGAAGCTATCGGTTCGAAACCGGTGGCGCCGCTGTTTAAATAAATAAACAGCGTTGTAAAAAGTGGCTGGTTGCTATAATATTCTGTGTAAGAGTGAACCTACATAGTAATGCAGTTCGTTTGAGCATACTTACGGAGAGTTCACTGAAATGGATCTCGTGTAAGGGGCTGCTGGATGCAACAGGAAAGTAGCACGCCGGATCAGTGACGATCTCTTCTCGCACAGCGGAGGCATCTTTATTTACGGGACAATTGCGTCTGTGGGTGGGCGGCCACATGAAACAGGAACGTTCTCTCTATGTGTCAAGCTGCTCTCGAAGTGTTTCCGTGCATTGGATCTGAAAGAAGAAGTGCGAAATGCGAATGGCGACCACTCTATCTGCAGCAGTGGACATGTTGTACGAGCCAGAGAGTATTTAAGGAATCTCACATTAACGATAAATGCACGCATATTATTGAGGGAATGTGGAGGTCCTACAGCCAGTGGACTATTCCGATCGACTGTTAGTTATACTATTGGCGAACAATCACTGGAGCCGGCCGGTGTGGCCGAGCGGTTCTAGGCGCTTCAGTCTGGAACCGCGCGACAGCTACGGTCGCAGGTTCGAATCCTGCCTCGGGTATGGATGTGTGTGGTGTCGTTAGGTTAGGTTTAAGTAGTTCTAAGTTCTAGGGTACTTATGACCTCAGGTGTTGAGTCCCATAGTGCTCAGAGCCATTTGAACCATTTTGAACAATCACTGGAAACAGTGACTTCCATCAAAGATCTTGCAGTACGTATACGAAGCGGTTTATAGCGATACGACCACATAAAAGTAATAATAGAAAACGCATTTGCCGGACTGCGAGTCACTGGAAGTGGTCACAGAAAGTGTAATCCACTTACGAAGGAGATAGCTACCAAAACCGTCCTTCGATAGATACGCTTCTATTTCAACACTGTGGGACTCTTACCATGTTGGACTTACACGGGATGTAGAGAAGATCCTACGGAGGAAAGTGCACTTCGTTATGGGATCGTTTAGAAAGCGCGAAAGTGTCACAGAGGTGCTAATCAAACTCCACCCCTGTTCATCTTAAATTTCTGTTTCCATACGCGAACTCGCAGGCACTTAATGGACGCGAGTACACGCATACAGTATAGTAAACATAATCGCCTTACCGCTTATTTACGCGCATGTTGAGGATAAGCTGCCCACCCCTGCACCAAGACGCAGATCTTTGTAGGATCTCCTTCATCTTGCTAAATTTTTATAGGTTGTGATGTTTGTGTATTTGGTTATCTATGGATGTTGTGAACAGTAATGTTCCTGCAATGCTTCTTTTCTTAGGATTTCGAACATTTTGCTCCGTTGTACATTATCAAACGCTCTTGACAAATGCCATGGACGTGTCTTGATTTTTCTTCAGTCTTGCTTCCATTATCAACCGCAAGGTCAGACCTGCCTCTCCGCTGCCTTCACCTTCCCTAAACCCAAACTGATCGTCATGTAAGTGATCCTCAGTTTTGTTTTTCCATTGTTCTCTATATTCCTGTCACAGACATGGATCCATGAACAGTTAAGCTGATTGTGCGGTAGCTCTCGCACATGGGTGACTCTTGCGATCTTGGGAATTGTGTGGATGGTGTTTCTCCGATAGTCTGATGGTATGTCGCTAGACTTACACATTGTGCACATCAAAGTGAGTAGTAGATTTGTTGCCACTTCCCCCAACACTTTTAGAAATTCTGTATGAATGTTATCTATCCTTCTGCCTTACCTGAGCATAAGTTTTCCAAAGCTCAAGAGGTTGAAAAATAAGCCAACAATTTGCAAACAACAGCTTCCGAAGTTCTTGTAAATTCTGGTTCCAATACAGGATCTCCTATATCTTCCCTATCGACTTCTGTTTCTTCTTGTATCACATGATCAGGCAAGTCCTCTCCCCCCCCATACAGGCTCTAAATGTACCCGTTCCGCCTATCCGCCATCTCCTCTGCATTTAAAAGTGGAACACCCATTGCGTTCTTAATACTACGATTTCACGGAAGATGGTGTTCACAAATTTACCGTCGTGTTCGTGTATTAGGCTATCTCGCCAATTTATTGTGTATTATTGGACAGAAGATACAGGGGAAGATGGAAATTGAATTTTCACAAAACTGACTGTACATATCACAAGATATCACACCAAATATTTGTAAGTGAAAACTAAAGTAATATACAGCATCTACAAGCATAATTCTGGAGGATTACGAAGTGGCCAATTTTCCCTATCTAAAGAAGTAATGTGGTCAGTTCCATCTCAAGAGGATCCTCTGTCTATTGTTCTGATTTTCGGACATACTTTCTAGACCTCTTGATGGCTTTGTATCTGAAACAATACAATGGACCTTGGCCAGGTCGATTTCGACCGGATTTTTATATTAGGCCACATATTATAGAACGGAGACGGTTTAAAATAATATAAATTGATTCAGGGTATAACGGGAGCTGGAAGTAAAACTGCTTGATATATGGAAGTAACTAACACCAGGGTAAACAACTTGACCGCTTTTCCCGACGAGTAATGGGGTCACTTTGCCGATCGGATACTATGCCGGTATTAGTGCTTCACTAAAACTATCAAACACAAACAAACAACTAGGAAGTACATTCGTTGTCCAAAAGACTATGTTGAAACACTGACACTGTAAAAAAGTATTACTATAAATATGAGGTAACAAGGCTACGTGCGGTTCTAGGCGCTTCAGTCCGGAATCGCGTGACCGCTACGGTCGCAGGTTCGAATCCTGCCTCGGGCATGGATGCGTGTCATGTCCTTAGGTTAGTTAGGTTTAAGTGGTTCTAAGTTCTAGGGGACTGATGACCACAGCAGTTAAGTCCCATAGTGCTCAGAGCCATTCGAACCATTTTTGAACAAGGCTAATATAACCGACTTATAATACACCAGACGACTAAAAATCAGAAAAGGTTATACTAAAATATAACAGAACAAACTTCCTGTGTCAAACTCACTGACGACAGTGATGATGCAAAGTAAAACCAGTCTGGCCAGTTCTCGGCAGGCAGCACTATTCAGGGAAAAAATATGAAGTAAGCACATATAACGTCCTAGCCACATTACCCAACCTTCCCGTAGTAGATTTTACCAGATCAGACGCATTTTCTCTTGTCTGTGGCTTACTTCTGTCACTTAACCATCAACTGAAACCGTTCTAGAAGAGAATTAGTTTGGTGTCGTCCACGGCCGGGACAACAGCCGACAGGTAGTAGAATGACAAATCCCGCCACTCTCATGGAAAGTCGTCTGTACAAGTAATTATTGTGCCACAATCTTGTAAATTAAGCTTCATTATTATTCGCGCTATCGTCCACATCAGCCAATAACGCTACAGTGTCTCAGGTTTTCTCGGCATGATTGATTGATACCGACATTCCGAGTATTTAGTCGAGTTGTTCTTTCCATTTTATGCACAGTATTTCGACGACCATCCAAACCCTGCGAATTTGGCATGCCTTACTTTGGGCAGACTATCAGAACAGGCGACGAGAGATACGAAGAACATCAGTCACATATGCGCCTAAAACAGCCATACAGATCAGCTGTCGCCGAGCACTGCCTCGAATACAATCATGAAATAAAATACGGTGAGACCAGTATCGTGTTTCTGCGACAGCTTAATGAAGGAGTCTATCGAAATAAATATGTCAGACTATCTAATAAACAGGGGTAGATGTTACTATTAAATAGCGCTTGGGCTTATTAGAATCTCGCCGAGCATCACAGCCATGACAGTTGGAAAAGTGCTGAGGAAATTTGCATCTGACGAAGTGTCAAATGGTTCAAATGGCTCTGAGCACTATGGGACTCAACTGCTGTGGTCATAAGTCCCCTAGAACTTAGAACTACGTAAATCTAACTAACCTAAGGACAGCACACAACACCCAGCCATCACGAGGCAGAGAAAATCCCTGCCCCGCCGGGAATCGAACCCGGGAACCCGGGCGTGGGAAGCGAGAACGCTACCGCACGACCACGGGATGCGGGGTGACGAAGTGTCAGTGCGTGCTACGTGAAAGCTGGCCGGTGTGGCCGTGCGGTTCTGGGCACTTCAGTTTGGAACCGCGTGACCGCCACGGTCGCAGGTTTGAATCCTGCCTCGGTCATGGATGTGTGTGATGTCCTTAGGTTAGATAGGTTTAAGTAGATATAAGTTCTAGGGGACTGATGACCACAGATGTTAAGTCCAATAGTGCTCAGAGCCATTTGAACCATTTTTTTTTGTTTTTTTGTTTTTGCTACGTGAAAGAAAAGAGCATGAAAGGTCTCTGTGAACACCGGGAAACGAACTCGGCTATAAATAGTGGCGTGACACCAACAACACCTCACAGTATGGAACCCAGGTAGCGAGTACACGTAACAGCAAAACTTCCAACACCTGAAGAATGCGGTCACCTGAACAACTCACCTGAACTCTCGGAAGTTGACTATTAATTGAAATAGATTATAATCAAAATAACATAAGTTTTTTGTGACACATTACACAATGCACTCCAACTCTCCTTGGGCCATAGGCTTGCACTGTTGATATTTTTTAAAATATCGGGAAATCGATATACAGATATTTAAAAAATATTATTCTCCGCTCACAGTATATCGAGAAAACTATCGATATAACGACAGAAAAAAATATCAACTTAATGGCCTAGAAAACTATCGGTTGCACATACTGCTAGTTTTAAGGCTGTATATTTCAGTACTGGTTTGTTATTAAATATTCTGTACATCAACAAGGTAGCTGCCTGCCTATCCCCCTTGGAACAAGAACTGAAAGGAAAGCGATGCACTTTCACACTTGGCGATAACCACTTCGCTAACATTGGTAACGGCATGTAAGCAGCAAAATAAAACGTGTCCGATGGGTCCGTCGTTCGTTTTCCTCACATATAGGACTTATCCAGAACATTTCCTGTCGACTTCCCCGGTTTTTTTATTATTACTTTCATTTTTGCCAATGCCAGCGACCTAGCAGTTGTAGTGTCGAAACTGCATGGTGAACCTAAACGTTGCAGCCGATAACGTCAACATTTCCCCCTCATACGTCTCCGTCCGCCGTAAAGACCAATCTTGTCGTTTAGATTGTTGTTTATTATCTGCTTCTGTAAACTGAAGGGTAGGCCGAATGTAGGAACTGAGCGGGAGCAGGAAAAGGTGAAATGCTTCGGAACTGCGTTTAACTTAACAGAACATTTAATAGAGAATATTAGTCAATGACATATGTAACTTTGCACTGAATATGAGCACGTAGGTGCGAAGCTACACATCAATCAAACATCGGCTAGGAGGTACAGAGGCAAAACCTGTTGTGGCTCGTCTACTGGCAAATAGAAACACTGTTGCTTGGGATGAAAGTGGAGCGGCTTCACAGCGCTGGCTAGAGGGCGCTGTCGTCTGTGTCGGTGTCGTAGTGCCAACCTACGAATTGCACCTGCGCCGTGGCATCGTCGCTATCGACACCACAGTTTTCAGCAACTATTGTTGTTTTTAATGCAACTGGTGTGCTATTTCTTCACATCGGATATCCTGCTGCTGCGCGGGGTAGCCGCGTTGTCTTAGGCGCCTTGTCACGGTCCGTGCCGCTCACCCCGTCGGTGATTCGTTTCCTCCCTCGGACATGGGCGTGTGGTCGGTTGGTTGTTTTGGGGAAGGAGACCAGACAGCGAGGTCATCGGTCTCATCGGATTAGGGAAGGACGGGGAAGGAAGTCGGCCGTGCCCTTTGAATGGAACCATCCCGGCATTTGCCTGGAGCGATTTGGGGAAATCACGGAAAACCTACATCAGGATGGCCGGACGCGGGATTGAACCGTCGTCCTCCCGAATGCGAGTCCAGTGTCTAACCACTGCGCCACCTCGCTCGGTCTGGGCGTGTGGTGTGCTGTCCGTACGGTAAGTTAATTAAAGTTAGATTAAGTAGTGTGTAGGCTTAAGGCCCGATGACTTCAGCAGTTTAGTCCCATATGACTTTACCACAAATTTCCATTTGGATATCTTGTTATTCCATTCACATCACCAGCTCTCAGTGCAATCGGACTGCTTCTTTTGTGCAACCTATACTTGCTTCACACATAAAAGAGAAAGGCTGTACATGATGAAAACTCGAAAAGCAGTAAGACTCCTGCACACAATGAAAGTAAAATTACGTTCTACTACAGTTTCAAAAGAACACTTCAAGTATTTATCGAAGATTGTGAAAAAATATAATATAAAGTAAAAATATTTGGACTCGATATTGCTATTTCCATATCGATATATCGATAGTTCGGCGGGAACGATAATACTGATATATATCGATACATAGAAGAAACATAATTACGTCATTCTTAACATATATAGGAAACAGGTCGATGTATCGATATTTAATCAGCAGCACTACCGCAGTCAAATGTTTAAATCTGTGTGAAATCCTATGGGACTGAACTGCTAAGGTCATCAGTCCCTAAGCTTACACACTACTTAACCTAAATCATCCTAAGAACAAACACACACACCCATGCCCGAGGGAGGACTCGAACCCCCGCCGAGACCTGCCGAACAGTCCATGACTGCAGCGCCTTACACCGCTCGGCTAATCCCGCGCGGCTCTACCACAGTCACAACCTGCAGATTCCTTAAGCTCTGTGGAGTGCGCTGAGGTTGCATCTGCCTCATCCATTATCTGTTGGTTGCCTGAGTGCAGAGACCAATGACTCACCTCTTCAAAGGGGCCATCGCTGCAGCAGGTGAGAAGTGCTGACTAATGCCGGCCCACGTCACCCCGCTTGTAGTTCCTCGGATGGCACCACACGGCCCACACAGCTGCGCATTCACTCTAGTGTCCTTTAGGATGGCCGTGCATGCTATGTTGGCTGTTCGCCTGCCGCAACTGTAGACCTCAGCCATCTTCGCTGCGTTGATTGACGACCTTCAGTCGCAATCACCTGTACTGCGGCTGACATTGGGTTGACTGATTAAAGTTACGCTACCCTAACCCTTCTCGGAATAGCGACGGCGATGCTGTCCAAGATGTGCCACTTTGTCTCGAATCTCAGCATCTTCTTGACAGCTCTTCTGCCAGTCGGCGTCAACAGGTTCGGAATAAAGCGGGCATCCTCAAATGGTATGTTCTAGGGTGCCTTCTTCACCACATGCAGTTTCAGAGGTTTTGCATCATCCAGTTCTATGTCAGCAGGTGGAAAAAGTGCCATTCCCATCAAGAAGTGACCACCCTTCGAGGCACGAGCAGAGACCAGTGTAGGAGACCTTACTTGAATATACTTGTTCTAGCTGGGATTCACAGTCACACAAAACTTTTTGAAGGAAATAATCTTTACGCCAGTGACTGTTATACGTTTTTATTACACTATTGCAATTGCGGCCTTAGGCCATTATCAAGCCATAATATCAGCACTTGATAATGGCCTAAGGCCGAAATTGCAATAGTATAATAAGAACCTATAACAGTCACTGACGTAAAGATGATGTCCTTCAAGAAGAGACCTTACTTGTTTGGATCTGTCTATCTGTCTTCAAGGCCTACTGTTGTCATTCACAGTGTGCGCCCATCATCTCGAACAGTAGCCTATACAAGACAGTCCAGGGAGTCATTCTGGACACTCCGTCATACTGGAGATCGAAGATTTGAACTGATACTGTTAAGACAGTAATTCCTCATTTTCATGTACTTGCTGTACGGTTACAGGGTTGTTGCGTCAATCCCAAATTTGTAAGTTCTAGTTTTCTGTTATCGTACACTTTGTAGAGTCCTACTGTAGTTTAAGTTTAGGGACCAAAAGGGAGAGCGTGTTGAAATTGTTTGTCATCTGCGACTAGCACGAGTTAGTGAAAATGTGCGTTATTTACAAGATATACATTCCATAGTACACACATCTGCAGCGGCAAGAAAGTATCCTGTCTGCAAAACACAGCAAACATAAAGACTTACTCGGTAATTAGCCTTTGTAAATACAAAGCTACTAACAACAATATGCTTAGTAATCTCTAGAAGCTCATCTGCAAAGGGTGTATTTGACTTGAGGTAAAACTAAGCCCGAACGAGATCTGAGAAGCTATGCAGTGTCGTGGACCAAGTGAACAATTATAGTTTTTTATCTTCAACACGCACATACATAAACAACGGTAATATAGAGACAATATAGAGTACAATGATGAAAACGAAATGTTTCGTTAAAAACTATGTCTATTCAGCGAATCGTTACAGTCCGTGGAAGATATTTTTCAACTTTAGCACATCAGTCCACTCTCACTTGTAAAACTCTCTTTTAATATTCTGGCTCGCTGAAATGGTTATGGAGCCAATATGAACATTAGAAATCTTGTATCGTTGAGTACTAATTTCGACGTACAGAGGTACGACGATAGGGAGGTTGTAACGAAACAGCATTGAAACAATGTGTAATGTATTGCACAACCTATTTTTCAATTTTCTACTGAAACAGAGTAACAGAAGAAAGAACGTGTTGAAGTAACGCTGACTGAATCAAAATCAAAATCGTTAGCTGTTGCCATTAACAGTGCATCGAAAATTCCGATTGTCGCAGTGCACCGACACATATCTGATTTTATGAGGGTTGGGACTTGAATGGTGGTAACTATTTATTCAAAACCGATACAAAAGAGTTACATGTTTGCACCTGTTACTGTCCTTCAAAGTAGTCACCAGCGTTGTGAAGAATCCGTTGCCAGCGATGTGGAAGGCGTAGTATACCGTTGGCAGAGCCTGTTTAGATGATGGTGCGAATGTAGCGGTCTACTGTCTGTCGAATCTCTAGAACAGTTCTGAAGCGAATGCCACGAAGCCAAAACTGGAACGCCAATTGAAGGAATGGCGTCATTATGGGCCGCCGCGAAAGTTGAAAGTGCGTCGGTGCCCCACTATGCTGAAAGTTACGGTGATTCTCGTGTACGACTGTGATGGTGTTATCCTAACGCATTGCGTTCCTCCCCGGCAAACCGTCAATGTACAGTATTTCTGTTCGTTTTTGGAGCATCACCTGCGATCAGCATTGCGATAGAAGCGGCGACACTTTCTGCGCAACCCACCCATCATTTTGCACGACAATGTGCGGGCGCATACAGCGCAAGCTGTGGCTGCTCTGTTCGGTCGATGGGACTGGGCAGTACTGTACCATCCACCACACTCCCCGGACTTAAGTCCTTGTAAGTTTGATTTTATGCCGAAGATGAGGGAACCACTTCGCCACTACGCCTTCATCTCTGGGAACGGATTCTACACAACGCTGGTGACTACCTTGAAAGACAGTAACAGGTGCAAACGTATAACTGTTTCGTATCGGTTGTGAATAAATAGTTGCCACTATTTAAGTTCCAACCCTTGTATTTTTCGTTCAAGAAGCTAATTACTCAATGCGCTGAAGTTATTACCAGCACTGGTGTGGCCATGACTTGCATTAGTAACGGACACCGGTATTCGTGTACTGACGGACCAGGTTTACGAAGACATTTTTTTCGGAAACTACTCTTGCTAGAGTGCTCCCGACAACGTATAATTGGACTGCCGTCTACTCACGGCTCTCACAAACTTTACGGCATTAGCTGAGTAAACGTTCTGACGCGAGGAACATACACTGCGCAACAGAATTAAGGGATCATTTATGCGAAACCCCGCACACACTGCGACGCATGAGTTTGAAATTTAGATCAAAACTGCCTACAACTATCCTCCGTAATGGGGCGAAAACGTGGCGCATTGCGACGTCACTCTTGAGCTCGACCACGCCCTGCGATGCAGGTCGGAATCGTGACGCACAGGATTGAAGTCACGCTGTTTCCTTATGATTGGCCGAGAGTAACTTTCCAGACATGCCGTAGCTCAGAATCGACACGAAAAGGCCTCAGGGAGTGTTATAAAGGGCGTCAATGAAAGCACCCCATTGATTCCCAGACATTTCGCCGTCGCAAACGACAGTCTCCAGTACGACGAGCAACAGGCCGTTTTTGACAACCTTTGACACTGTTGACACTTCCTGGGCGATTCAGCCCTTCTGGACGGACATCACGTCGCTTCAATCCCATCGAATGTGATCTCACCTCTCAGGAGCACAGTGTGACCGCAATTTCTGTTCAGGTGTACATGGTGGAACCACTCGTGACCGTTCTAATCCATTCGACGAAATCTGCAGGGGACCGAGGCAGCAAAAGAGGCTTATGCCTTTTCAACGCTCCTGTATCACGTCCTCTTATCGCATTAGCACAGAGGGGTGCGACATTGACACATACGCGAATATAACAGCAAAGGGTCCTTTTAAGGCCTCCCATTTTGGTAACACACTCGGCGGGACCTGCCAATATTTACTGAGAATGTCAAAATGTCTCCTTACGCACAAAACATGTGATCTATTCGTAGGTGCCTACAGGCAGCAACTGGCATCGGACATGTGTCAAGTGGTTCACAAACGCACGCGCCTTGGCTGCTTTGTATGTTTTCTATGTAAAGGCACATTTTTAAAATTCTCAGTACTTGTAAAGCGCCTTGCAAAGAACATTTTTCCTTTCTTTCTTCTTGCTTGTGTCAATGTCCCACCCATTAGTGACAAGACCACATGAGGGCGTGAACAGGAGCACTAAAAAGCCTTTGCTGTTTGGGACCACGTTTTGAACGGTCCCTAATGGTTCCACCCTGCACAACAAAGCAAAAAGTACAGTCGCGTTGTACTCGCTGGCTGGAAGACGAGGTTCTATTCCATGACCTGCGAGGTCATCCGACTTCAATCCGCTTGAATATCTTCTATTGAAATATCTAAAGTCACTTGTGTGTGATACACCAGTGGATACGGAGATCGAATTAGTTGTCAGAATTGTAGCTGTCTGTGGTATGATTCGAAACACAACAGGGTCTGGGTGCGTCAGAATTTTGTTCGCCGATGTCATGCCTGCATTGACGTTGATGGCCGTGAGTTCTAGCACATTTTGTAAGATACACTTCAGAAGATACGTTCATGGTGTCAGTGATGTTATTTGCAGTTAATGGTAACTAATGCAAATAAAAAAGTACACAGTAATGTGATTTCATTCCTGTTACCTCCATAAGTTGGCTTCTCCGATCCAGGTTCCCTACATCAAATTGGAGCGTCCGCTACGTCCTGTCACATTTTTGCACACTCTTACGGAAACACTCTGTATTCATACAATTTTCTTTGCTCTCTAAATACGTGTTTTTTCTTAGAATCAATCGGTTATAGAATGAAGTTGTGCTTCACTCTAGTGTTATCCCGATACGAATGACTGGTTTGACGTGCTAAAGTTGAAGCGAAGTAAAACCACAATACGACACTTCATTTTATGGAAATCTTTAAATGAAGGTTGTCAATGGCAGGATCATTTTAATCGTTTGATTAGGTGTGAGAATTCTATTGCAGAGACAGAATTAGGCTATCACATATACACACGCTGTTTGTTGAATTTACCGCGGGGGTTTACAATTTACAGTGGAATATCGGTTGTAAGTGTTTCTAAATAACTTAAAAAATGTTTCTCGCCAGGTGAGGTGCCTGCGAATGTGTTCAGTCTCAGATTCACGGGGAATGAGAATGAAAAAGCAACCTTATGAAGACTAATCCAGAAACTTTTCTGTAAAATAAAGGAAAGCCAGTAACTGAAAATAAGGACAATCTGAAACTTCCTGGCAGATTAAAACTGTGTGCCGGACTGAGACTCGAACTCGCGGCCTTTGCCTTTCGCGTGTAAGTGCTCTACCATCTGAGCTACCCAAGGACGACTCACGCCCCGTCCTCACAGCTTCGTTCTAATGACAGTCTGTTTGAATGTTGATATTTATGTAGGCGATATTTGTACGTTCAGTATGTTTGGTGATCCAAAACGTCAGTAGAGAACCGTTAAAGGTCAGGGAGATGTCAGCATCGCACTGCAAACTGTCGTTTTCGATAGCGAAAAGTTGGAGAATCAACGCCCCCAGGAATGTGATGATTTTATTGACGCGCCTTATGTCACCCCTGAGCTCTTTTTGTGTCGATTCTGAACGGCGGCTTGTCTGAAATATGTTCTTCGATCACTCATAAGAACCCGCGCGATTTCAAAGGTGAGCGTTGTGGTTCTGACCTCCATCGCAGAAAATTGTCGAGCCGCAGGCCGATGTCGCACAGTGGCACGCTTTTGCAGCGTTGCAGAGGAGGGTTGTAGGCTGATACGAGCCACATTTTAAACTTAAACGTCGCAGTGGGAGGCAATTATGGTTTCTAATAAATGATGCTGCTGTTGAGCAATGTATTCGTGTTTTCGTGCCAAGGGAGTAAATTTTGCTACTCAAATGGCGACGCTTCTAGGGAGCATACCTTTTAGAATTGAGATGAGATAAATATACAAGTATATTACAGGAGATTGTTCTACTTTACAAGCTTAAAATTTTGTGGAATTCAAAAGCACTTCGTCGTCAGGTCACGAGTGGCCTACCGTGACCATCCGACCGCCTTGTCATCCTCAGAGGAGGATGCGGATAGGAGCAGCGTGTGGTCAGCACAACGCTCTCCCCCCTCGTTATGATGGTATTCGTGGCCGAAGCCGCTACTATTCGGTCGAGTAGCTCCTCAGTTGGCATCACGAGGCTGAGTGCACCCCGAAAAACGTCAACAGCGCATGTCGGCTGGGTGGTCACCCAGCCAAGTGTCGGCCACGCCCAACAGCGCTTCGGTGATCCAACGGGAACCGGTGTATCCACAGCGGCAAGGCCGTTGCCTGTAGAATTTAAAACCTTGAAAGGTACTACTGTAGTTTCGAAACTAAGTCAGACATGACGATGGGGCACGCTTACGCAGTTCTTTTGGAGCACGGTTTGCACTGCCATCCAAAGTGATATCCCAGGCAAGGAAGCTTTAATACAACAGCAAATAGAAACACTGTGTAAAGAAATGAAACACAGGAGAATTGGAGATAGAAATTGCTAAGAAAGATACGTGAACCTAATGAATCTCGAATGGAAAGAAATAATTTTGTGAGAGCACGGACTGAACTGATAAGGGCAAGAAACTGCAAAAGCGAAGAGCGAGGAAAAACTGGACAGACACACATCTTTGTCATCATTACTGTTTTACCCAAAGGCGACTTTTCACACGATCACTCTCCATTCTCTCCTGTCTTCTGCCATCCTCTTCAAGTCTGGAATGATTTACGCTTCCCTTTATGTCGTCTGACATCTTCTGTCTCATCCGTCGCACAAACTAGTCCTTTCAGCAATGTCAATTAGGAAGGACTCCCTTCTCGACGAATGTTCCATCCAGTTCTTTTTCCCTTCCCTTATAACCTCCAGCAATCTGTTGAAGAGGATGAAAATGGTCTATTTACTAACTGAAACGATATATTCCGTCACAAAGAATTCAACAAGGAGTCCAGTGCCAATGTGCTCCAAGGAAACACATTATTTTTGTACGCATAAATTGCAAACTGCACAGTGATGACGAATAGGCCTCTAATTAACAGTCAAATTTCTATCTAGGCTATATTGTGCCAACAGGTGGAAGTTCGTCGAAAACTTTGTTTACGGCCAATGAAAATTTTGTATTTTACCATGTTAATTGGTGTAAGTTACCCTCTAGTTTTGTTTACTGCCAGTTTTAGTAGTGCGGCTCGTTCACTCATTATTGTCTTCTATGATATGCGTAAACATTCCTCCGTAGGTGCAGAAACCTGCCCCACATCCATGCACGTTTACGCACTCGACTTGACACCATGTAAAAATATTTTGCAATCTTAAAATCTTGTAAGCTGTGTTATAGTTTAATAATCGTGTTGTAAGACTAAATAATCTTAGAGATAGTGGATATACTTAAAAACTCTAAACAAACTCCGAAAGTAGTCCGCGTCAGTGTACCCCGGTATTCCCTACGTACTCACACAAGAAGACACAAAAATCATACAAAGTAACTCCTCCAGAATAATACATGTGGAAGCATTTAAAAACAAAGAAAACAAATGTTGTAAAGCATTTTTCCTTAAATACAGTTTAGGTGTCCACAAGACTTCGCAACTTCCACTTGCTCAGAAGGCAGCGAAGGATACAGAGCAATAAGATCTAAAGAAGAACACACTCACTTTTACATTCGTGCCAGCACAGTCACACTGCATTCGTTTGCTGTCTACCATACTGTATTCAATACAAATAATTAGATGAATGCCATCTACGTAAGTATAATGTATCAAAAATATCTATCTATCTTAATTTCATTTTACTAGTTGCCACCTGAACTGTATCATGTTTCTGTATTTAATTTCAAGTCAGTACCTATATAAACGTACTGTTGGCTAATTTTTCTGATAATTAAATACTGAAACAACTATGTCTGATAATTCTAATGGTAAACCAGGAGAGAGTAACGGATGTTTGTTCAGAATAAAATGTTCTGTGCGGACAAAAACATGGCTACCGTTCATTTAAAGCGTTATATGCTCAATTTAATGTGTATCAAGTTACTGGGCGTTCAGTCTACAGAACTAAAAAAGGGCCTATCTGAGGTATAGGAGAGTTCTTTTTAGGGCGTTACCATGGCTGCTAACGCGTAAGAAGATATTACCGGCGCCTCCAGCGTTGTCAGTGAGCAAATTCATATGTGCCTAATCGTATTGCCTGTACTCGAGTGCTGGTAACTTTCTACAGACACAGACGGTCCAATGACCACCGTGTGACAACTGCCTATTTTCAGTGTCAGTGTACAACAACCACTCAGAGATGGCAGGTGGCCGCACTAGCAGTGGACGATATATAAAACGTGTCTGAGGGCCATGGATAAACAGTACAGTCCTTGTAGTAATGCGGAGACGGACCGATGTATTTCGTATACAAAAAGGGTGATAATTTGGTTTCGGGCCAAAGGTGGAAGCATTTCTGAAACGGTTAAATTTGTAAACTGTTCCTGTGCAGCTGTGGTTAACGTACGCCGTCAGTGGGAAAATGGCGCTACGCAAAACTGGCGTCAAGACAGTTTCGGTGCACCACGAGCCATAGATAACAGGGGCGAACGGCGGCTGTGGAGGTGCGTACTGGTGAATACAGGGGCAACTGCTGAGCAACTGACGTCGAGATGAAGCAGGGGCCAACACCAACAATGTCTCCTCGGCGATCGTCTAGGGGAAATTGCTGCGTAATGGTCTCCGCATCGGGCGCCTGGTTCATGCACCCGTGCTAAGTGCTGCTCAATGGCGATTAACACTGGAATTTGTGCGCCGTTACAGAAACTGGACATCTGTTGAGTGGCAACAGGTGGTTTTCCAGGTGAATCACGGTTTGTGCTCCAGACTGAAATCAAATATCCTGCAACATAGTGGTAAGTGTCCAGGCCAGAGCAAGGAATGTTATGGTCTAGGAAATGTTCTACACCCTGAGTCAGCCGCCCTTACTCCGAACTACGCGTTTTCTTGAACTTGGCTGTCTATCTGTGTTTGGTTTCCCACCGTTGTTGCGTTGATGCCGTGGTTCTTCCCCCTTCTACGTGTGGCAGCAGCGATGTGTATCGATCGATATTTGCTCCGTGTACCATCTTTGGTCTTGTGCATATAGTTCCGGCTACGGGGTCTGCAGGAGTCGGTCGGCTGTTGCGGACCAGGGAGGATCTCCGTGTGGTGCTGTCGGCTGGGTCTTGTGGAGCTGTCTGATCGCTACGAGCTTCGTGGCTCCCCGACCCAGGACGTCAAAGTTGAGTTGAGTGGTGTGTTAAGTATCCAATCCACGACCGTTCATGTTGTGTCGTTCGTTTCGGTGATTCGCTGTTGGGGAGCTTTTCCTGTGGGCAACACCGAGTGTTTATAGTGCTGAAACCGAGCCGCCGGGCGGTGGAATTAACTATATTGGTTCACTACAATTCAAGTGCACCAGCGGAATTTTCTGCCTTGTGGCCGTTAGTGTTCTGGTTACCTGCCCTGGCCACTAACGTAATTTTAGGCAGCGCCCTTTCCTCACCTGTTGTCGCTGTGTGTAGTTTTGACAGATTAATACATATTTCAATGTGCATAATTACGTCCATAAGAGTTTGGTCTTTGTGTTTTGTGTACCAATTGGTGGCGAGCAAGTCGTTTCGTCGGTGAGTCTGTGACTGTCTCTTAGTTGGGTTACCGACGGGTCAAGTGTAGTTGGGCACACTACCTGTCTCACCTAAGTGAACGTTAAAGTTTCGAGGGCACGCTAACTCTCCCCCCCCCCCCCCCCCCCCCCTGGAGGCGTTTGAGTGCCGTTGTCTCTACTGTCCCTTTCACGGGTGTTTAATGGTCTGTTGATAATCTATTGTAGCCAATATTTTAAGAGAATTTTTTATTGGTTTTTTTATGTAAATCAATTGTGGGCCTTCAGCCGCTTAAAACCTTATTCTTAAATTTATTTACTGTCGTTGCGTTGCTTTTTCATTGAGTGTAAATTCGGCCATTGAAAATTTGAAGGTTAAAGTATTTTTTGAAATTTTGGCAAATCAACTGTGGGCCTTCAGCCGCTTAAAGCCTTATTCCCAAAATTTCTCCTTATGCGAAAACCTTGCAGCCTTCCGCCTTAAAAGATTATGGTAATATATTTTAAAATTTTGAAATTTAATTATGTCCTTCAGCCGTTTGTATTACACCTTGCGTATGTTTGTTCTATCTACTTTTGCCTTGAGGCTTTCCACCTAGCTGTGATATATATATATATATATATATATATATATATATATATATATATATATATTATTTACTATTTTAACTGTATTTTTATATTGTTGATTTTTAAGATATCTTCTTTGGAGACCTTCAGCCGTGAAAGAATTGCGTTTTGAAACTAGTAGTTCTAAAGATTCGGCTACACGACTGTGCGGTTGGTCCCAGCGGAGGTTCGAGTCCTCCCTCGGGCATGGGTGTGTGTGTTTGTCCTTAGGATAATTTAGGTTAAGTAGTGTGTAAGCTTAGGGACTGATGACCTTAGCAGTTAAGTCCCATAAGATTTCACACACATTTGAACATTTTTTTTAAAATTCGGCTATGTGCCGTTTTGGTTTAAAGGTGTTATTAAATTACAATAAATTACAATTTTGAGCGAAACTGACCGACACTTTATTTGGCCCATTCCACAATCCTAATCACATATTCTGCCCAGAGGGATTAGCGGGCGTTTCATTATGGTCTAGGAAATGTTCTAGAGTTATTCCCTGGGTGAGCTTGTAATTCAGAGAGGCACAATGAATCAACACAAGTATGCATCAATCCCATGTCCACTCCGACATGCAATCTCTTCTTCTACCAGCTGGACAATGCAACGTGTCACACAGCTGGCAGTATAGGTGGGTGGTTCGAAGAGGAGCAGGATGAGTTTACTGTAGTCCACGGGCCACCAATCTTCCCGGATTTAAACTCAGTCGAGAATCTGTGGAAGCACGTCGACTGGACTGTTCGCCCCATGGGTCCTCAACCGATGAACCTAGAGCAACTGGCTGCGGAACTGGAGTCAGCGTGGCTCCACATCCCTGTCAATACCGTTAGACTCTTAGACTCATAGACTCTTTTTCCTGCACGTCTTGCAGTGGTTCGTGCTGCGAAAGGTAGTTATTAAGACTTTTGTCACATTGATGTGACTGGACAATGTACATTCCTCTTGCTAAAAGCCATTTGGAGTTGCTGAGCATTCGATCTCATATTTACAGCTACCCACATTCCTACTGCAACGTGTGTGTCGCATAACAAGCAGTTACTTCAAAACTGCTGCAGGGTTCTATTGACCATTCGCAAAATTAGTATCGTTTACAAATATTTTCCAATGTAAAAGATTTCATTACATTGCATTTTTATGACAAATGGATGATTGTTAAACAAAATCTGAATATTGTGATTTAAAAAAAACCTGAAACGAACATATTTCAACGTGTTATCAAAAAGGCCAACACGTGGCACCACAGAATAAATTCTCAAGTAGCTATTCCTCGTTGCCATACTTGTTCCCACCTGCCTCAATATTGGGGTACGTCCAGCATTGTCGAACGTGGTCGTTTTGGTGGTCCATTTGTTACGGTGGGAGCAAGTAATAATGTTGCATGGGTGTACTGACATCCAAGTCTTCGAACACAGTATACTGATTGGTCAACATTATTGTGACTCTTTAGTGGTTCGCGAAGGGCGTCTTTTCAAGAGTACATTCGGGCCTGACTTCATTTTTATGGATGTCAATACGCAACCACATCGAACTCCGAAGATGGAGATGCTCTTAGAACGAGAGGCTATTCGGCGATTGGAGAGGCGTGATCGTTCCTCCAACATAAATCCATGCAACAGGTATGGATTGCTTTGCAAAGACTATTGGAACACTTCCACAATTGTCAACTGCACTGCTCGAAGGGTGGAAAGCCCAACCACAATAGCTCCTTATCCTTACCAACATCGTGGTTAGTCTAGGCACACGTTGAAGACAATATACAAACGTGGCCGTATTATCTGTCTGGCCTACGGGATTGTGCAACAACGTCTTCACCACCTCGATCATCGAGGATACGTGCATGCTGGAGGGCGCAGGGAGGAGCCACATACTGTTCATTGTTAGCCAACAGCAGAATTCACAAACGCACCTTACACTCCGACATGAATCAAAGAGAGTCCCAGAGTGGAACAACACGCTGTCAAATATTTGCCAGGACAAGAATTTTTTTTCACAAATATCGCCTACATAAATATCAACATTCAAACAGATTGTCCTTAGAATGTGAAGACGGGGCGTGAGCCGTGCTTGGGTAGCTCAGATGGCACAGTCCGGTTCTCGCAGCCGAGCGAAGCAGACGTGCAGTTTGTGCTCTACGCCAGCAGCGCGGGCTCGCGCGCGTTGTTTACTTCCTTCGGCCGACACTAAAGTGCCGTCGTAGCGCTAGAAGTTCATGGCAGACCAATACAGAAGATCAACCTTGAACTTCTAATTTCGGAAAGATTTTACCCAACCTAAGGCGCTCAAAGTCGAACGCTTTTTAAAGGAGGAAACCAAGATCCCTGCTGCCGACTTTGTCGGCGTCCACTTTTCGATCGTCAGCAGCACGGTTTATGTAAGACTCATAAACGAAGCTACGTGCACCAAGGTGCTTCGTGAGATGAAACAAGAACTCCGCTTCTGCCACGCAGACACAAATATTGGCAACGTTGAGGTCGGCCACGCCGCAATGGGACTGCGGACTATACGCATATTCCATTTGAACTCCCTGCGGCAGACGTTTTGGCAGCCGGCCGGGGTGGCCGAGCGGTTCTAGGCGCTACAATCTGGAACCGGTCGCATGTTCGAATCCTGCCTCGGGCATGGTTAGTTAGGTTTAAGTAGTTCTAAGTTCTAGGGGACTGATGACCTCAGATGTTAAGTCCCATAGTGCTCAGAGCCATTTGAACCATTTGAACGCTCCGCCTCTACGGCACAGTACACGAACACGTGGCTGAAAAACGGACCCGGTTTAAGACGTATCCAGTGCTCAATGGAGTACACCAAGTGCGCATTGACCTCCAAAGACACGTGCCACCGTACCTACAGATAGGAGGCTGCCGGTCCACAGTTATTTATGACGGGCAGACGAAGACGTGTTCCGAATGCGGCAAAGGAGGTCACCTTCGTTCCGAGTGCGTCAAACGTCGGATCACACAACTCCCACCGGCGGAGGTTGCACCTCCACCGACGAAGACTATTCTCCCCGTGACTTACGCGGCGGCGATCACGACGTTCTCCACAAAACAGACACAGCCGACCGATTCAGCGGTACAGGAATCACCTTCCACGGACAGAAACATGGGTGATCATCCGGCTTGGACAATGGTGGAAAATAATCCGATGACGCTGGAGCTACCGAACGCGACAGACATTGACAACAGCAAGATGACACTTGATTCCCTTATTGTACTGACTGGATCATTTGTCCCTGCGGGGCGTGATTCAGTGCCGTCTTCTGACAATGAAGACCACGTACGGAAACAGCGATCACCGAAACGCCGAAAGCGCCGTCGTCGGATCGTGTCGGAACATGGCGGTTCACATGCGGCCGGGGAAGAACAACTGACCACTCAAGAAGCTAACCGCGAGGCTGCGGCCGTTTACACTGACTGCACCCTTGCAGAATAGACGGAGAAACATGCAACGTTCGACTACCAACCGGGCAGCAGGAAGGTACCAGTGCATGCAGCGAAGTCGCCCAGTGCCTTACTGTCAAACACTCCGAGCCTATGGAACATGAACAGACATCAGCGCCCACTTCGTGGTCCGAGGACGTCGAGAGTCAAGCCCCGATCCGCGGCCAGCTGAGGCGCCGCCGGATCGTGCAGCATATGCAGCACAAGGAGAACTGCGCTGGGCGGGGGGGATTGACATCACTTCCGATGTTCGCTTCTCTCCAACACATACATGGATAACCTCGCCCAACCAACGCGTTGCTAGGCTTACCGCCTGGTGACAACGAATATCAACATGATAAGTTCTCCCGTCAAGATCCAACTTTTGAAAGAAACAATACGAGCCATGGCGGTTGATTTTGCTTTCCTACAAGAAATGAAAACGACCGCACTCCCAAACTTTTCTGGTTACGACACATATGTGACTCCCGGTGGCCCTGCAGATACCGTAGTGGCAATATTAGTACTTCATGCTATTGAAGTTACTGACGTCAGGTATCTTCCCTCTGCTCGAGGAATAGCACTTACGGCGCTCAACACCCGATTCATTAATGTTTACGCTGTATCGGTTACCACCGACGTCACGACCGCGCGAGATTCCACTTCACGGATGTCGCCCCCCTTTTCCTCGGACGGTACAAAAACAGCGTCTTCGCCGGCTGTTTTAATTATGTGCTTCACCCCAAGGACCAAATCCCACACTACATACCCTGTCCGGAACTGGGTGCGTTGATCCAAGAACTTCACTTGTGCGACACGTGGGAAAAAGTCCACGGTAATCGCTCTGGCCATACTCATCTTACTAATCATTCGGTCAGCCGACTTGATCGCATATATGTGTCACAAGGCCTAACACAAGGAGTGGTGGCCGCCGAACTATGGCCTCAGACCTATTCAGATCGTAGTGCTTATATCTGCACTATACATCTCCTCTCCCAACAAATCTGGAGTAGCAATGGCTTTTGGAAGCTTAATATAACTTAACTCCAGGACCTGAATTACCGTCGGCAAGTTGAAGCAACGTGGACTGACTGTGAACGCCGTCATCCCCGATACACCTCGACCAAACCAGCAATCCGCAGGACACTTATGCAGTTTTCCAAGGATGTGGCTGCGTGGCATAGACAGACCCTCGATTTTTACTACGCGGCACTTAGGGACCTCGACTCCTTACCCCCCTCCCCGGAGAGACGACCAATGCAGAATCAAGCCTCACATACTACCACTGACGAAGCAATGAGTAGAAGGTGCCGTAGTTCGCTCGCGCCGGCACGACCGAACGGCCGCAGAGGAATCCACTGTGCACCACGTTGTGGCGGATAAGTGCCGGCATCGCCAACACTTAATCACACAACTCAGGACACAAGACGGTCGCTTCTGTACGACCCAAGCAACCATAGTAAAGGCAGTAGAGGATCATTTTCGTCATCTTTACCAGGAAAGAACCGTAGATGACGAGGCCACTACTGAAGTGTTATAGCAGGTAACACGTACTATCGATGACGCTATCGTGAATGCACTAACGGAGAAAATCTCACTCGAAGATGTCGAAGACGCCTGGACAAAGGTGCCTGATGGATTGCCCGTCGAATTTTACCGGACCTTTCGTCACATTATGATGCCTCACTAGGTTATAATGTTCCAAGAACGTATGTCTCCAGACTGTGTTGTGCCGCCAGCGTTTGTAGAAAGACTTCTCATATCGGTACAAAAGCCAGGTGGAGGGCGATCTGTTAACGACTATAGGCCGCTCACAATGCTGAAACGGCCGACTACAAGATTTTCGCCAGGCTTATGGCGGGCCGTATTAAGACGACTTTGCCGATGATTCTCGCTCCACAGCAGACGTCGCAGGGGGGAGAAGCCAACATACACATGGCTACCGCTGACTGCAGGGGCATAATAGCGTTGGCCTCTGCGTGCCGTCTGAGAGCGGCGATCGTCTCCATCGATTTCAATAGCGCCTTTGATACAGTGCACCATAACTTCCTCCTACGAGTGATGGACCGTATGAGATTTCCACCGGGCCTCATTGACACGCTACAGCGTCTTTGGACGCAGCCAACTCACACGTCCAGGTCAATGGAAGGACAGGAGGACCAGTTCCCATTAAGAAGTCTCTACGACAATGTTGTCCCCTTTCTACCTACCTTTATGCAATCGTACTCGACCCACTCCTCGGGGGCCTTAACCATCGGCTATCAGGTGTCACGCTGCGGGACATCATCTTCGCTATATGGCATACACTGACGACCTACTACTGCTGGTACGTTCCAATGACGAAGTTCAAAGCGTACTAACCTGTATCGAGCGATACGCACAGGCCGCAGGCAGTCTTCTGAACATCAACAAGTCGGCGGTGTTGGATATTGGTAGTGGTCTCGGACCGGAAGTCCTCGCTCCCCTCCCATCAGTCTCTGATCTGCGATATTTGGGGATCACGTTCACGAAGTATGTACGCAAAACAGCTGCAGCAAACTATTGACGGTTACTACAGATCATACGCGCGATGGAGCGTCAGAATCTGTTACGGGACTTGAAACTGCTACAACGTGTTGAATACTTGAACCTCTACGTCGCTTCAAAACTCAACCACGTGGTACAAGTCCTCCCACTACCGATGCAGATAGGTCGCCGGCTTCAGGCGGCCTTCAGTTTCTACGTTTCCGCAGGTCATATATTTAAAATGCGATACGACACTCTTACCCTCCCAGTGCACAAAGGAGGGCTGGGATTGGTCAACGTCAGGGCGAGAGCAGCTGCCCTTTACATGAGCAACATGAGGAAACGATGTAAAAGTCAACATACCTCTCTCACGGGTCGTTTACTACAGGTTCTGATGCCAGCCTCTAACGTCCCGCCGGTGTCGGTGGCGCACGACGCACCACAGCTCTCCCATGTGTCGACCTTCATTCTTGATTACAGCTATGTCAGCTCGAATCTCACCGCCACACGTCCACCAAAGGCGAAAGATTTTTGTACCAACCTTCTGCGGGCTGTTCCCCATAACGTGATGAAATGCAAGTACCCTACGGTTCACTGGCCAAGAGTGTGGAAAACGATACACCACAACTTTCTGTCATCCACGGTGCGTTCGAAATGGTATCAGATCGCCAGCAAAAAATATGCCTCACGACAGCGACGTCACGCTATTGGACTGGCAGATTCATCTTATTCCCCAGATTGTCACCTCTTGGATACCGATGAACATCGTTTTACATGCGCATCATCGTCCAGAGTTTGGCTTGTTACCTCCGAGTCACACCTGATATGATTGACACTCAGACCCTACTCTGTCCAGATGAATCTTACTTTCCTGCCGCAAAATATCACGCGCTTACATGGTTCAAAGTAATTACCGTTGCCTATATCTTTAGCGACGGAGAGAAAGAGCAGCTTGATTACTGGTGGTTCCTGCAAAATGCTCACAATGCCCTTGAACGCACACCGAAGTACCATACGCTCTTCGCAAATTGTTTACGCAGCGTTTTCGTTAACCCCCCACTCAGCTGGGGAGTGCCAAGCTGCTGTTAATGTTCTGTGCCGCATCACACTAACGGCCGAATGTCCTGCCTTATCAGCCATGAGAGAAGGAAGAGACAGGCTACTGCAAGGATGCTGTTTTCCTTGACGCACAAACGAAGCAGAATGCCTCCGTTGCAGATACCCTTCAAAGGCGCTGTTGGAAATATCAGATAACGATGGCGAAGCACCAAGTGGAACCAGTTACATTTATTGAAGAACCTTTTAGCTAGAATTGCATCAGTGATTTATATTTTTATTTTTTTATTTACTCTTCGAATGCCACCTTTGTTGTTGCAACACTTAGTTACTAGAATTCTCATTTGTACACGTTTCCTAAATGTAATCATGTATAAAAATACATACATAAAAAAGTGTCTAGCGTTGCTGCCTCTGGATCACGGGGTCCTGAGTTCGATTCCCGGCCGGGTTGGGAATTTTCTCTGCCTGGGGACTGGATTTTTGTGTTGTACTCATCATTTCATCATCATCATCGTTCGTGATAGTGGCTACATTGAACTGTGTAAAAATTGAGACTTTGCACAGACGCTGACGACCCCGCGGTTGAGCGCCCTCAAACCAAACATCATCATCATCGTCGTCGTCATCGTCATCGTGTCATCGTCTGGCATGGTCTTGGCATCATGGTGGTGTTGCAGCGCTCCAAAGAAGAAGTACTTACGCCAAAAAACTCAGATCAGTTTATATGCCTCTGTTGCTCATTTGTTACACCAAAACCTGGCATGTCGTCACATAGCCCTTAACAATTGTCCTATGGTGACATCATCCTGCCCACTACGGCCATTACCACTGTGTGGTGCATTTTTCGTCTCAGGGCATTTAGCTCGTTATGCAGTCTTTCTGCATAGGTGTTGTTCTGAACCACACTGCGGCTACTACCCCGCAGTTGCTACTGCAGGACTCCACGATGGCTTTCATACAGTTTCTTAATTTCAGTAAAACTGGGTAGCAGAGCTACATAATATAATGAGATATCGGGAGAGGTATTGCTAGCCTTAGAAGACAGAAATATTAGACCAAACCTAGACAAACGAGAATGATGATTAAGAGCAATTAAAGTTTAGTATACATAGTATCAGCTAGCTGGCATTCCACCAAATAAATTAGAAGACATTAGTTTCCCAGAATCAAAAAACAAGAAAATCAAATCATATTCGGTTTAACAGGATTCTATAGCAAATTTGTGACGAATGAAGCACTTAATGTGAGGCCTGTGCTGGTATTTACGAAGAGAAACATGGATAGGGACCAAGGAATGTTAGGAGGAGGATACACAAAAAAACGGAATTATTTTTTAAAAGCTACAAGTAAAAGTTACAAGTATTCCAATCGCTTACAAGGCAACCTTATTTCCTTCAAAATACTCTACAATTCAACTAATACATTTGCCCCACCTGTGTTTCCACTGTTCGAAACATTTTCGGTAATGATCTTTAGAAATGGCTGACAGTTTCTTCCTTGTTTTTCTCTTAACTTCTTCCATGTTGTCAAATCGGTGACCTTTCATGCCCTTTGCATGCGTCGAAATAAGAAGAAGTCGCAGAGAGATAGGTCGGGCGAGTAAGGTGCGTGGAACAACGGCACCATGCCGTTTTTAGCCAAAAACTAAGAGAGATGGTTATATGTGCAGGTGCGTTGTCGTGGTTCAAGAACCAGTTTCCTGTCTGAAACAAATCAGGTGTTTTTTGTTGCGCGTCCTTCTTACAACTTCCAAATAAAAGGCTTGCGTGACGGTCTGACCTGTGGCTGATGTTTGACTTGACGATATTTTTTTGGACGGTGTGGCGATGAAGTCTTCCATTGGTGTCGCTGTTGCTTTGTTTGCGGTTCGCAACCATAGCATCATGAGTCATTATTAATTTGACAGAAAAATGTGGATCAGTTTCAAGCTAGTGTTTCAAAAAACGACATGTTTCAATTCGACGTTCCTTTTGACTGTCACTCGAGGAACAGACTTGGCAGCAACCTTTCTCATTCCCAAATCTCCCGTTAAAAGTCGCTGTTCGAGCTCCAAGATAACCCACTAATCTCTGACAGTTGATCAGTTGTCTGTCGACGGCCTGTGAGCACAAGCTCTTGAATGTTTTCAATATTTTCATCGGTTCCCGGCATTTGATGGGCGTGCAGAACGAGGTTTGCCATAAATCGACATGTCGCCGTTTTTAAATCGAGCAAACCACTCGTACACTTGAGTTTTTCCCATAGCGTCATCTTAGTAAGTTGTTTTCAACATTAAAATTGTTTCAGCACCATGTTTACCGAGTAGAAAACTAAATTTCACAGCTGCTCGTCGTTCACTTAAAATCGCCATCATAAAAAACAAAACAAGAACAAAACAGCGCTAGCAAAAATAATCGCTGCAGATGAACAGAAAGGGCCAGGTCGACAACACAGGCGGCACTGAACTGGCAATGAGTTGTGCTATACACATTTAGCGGCAGAAAAGCGTGATATACAAGCTCCGCCAACGCCAATGTTATTCCTGTTTTGTGTAAACTGAAGAGAGAGGGAGGAAAGAATTGAAAGTAAAGGGAAGGAAGTAATGATGTCAGTTGCATCAGGACCTTGTGTGGAATCAGCGGCGGTGAGCGAAAGTGTATGCCAGGCCTGGACTCAAACCCAGCATCTCTTGCCTACTGGACAGCAGCGTTAAACACTGCGCCATCCGAACACAGTGTTCATCACAAATGTGTAGACAACCTTAGCACCCTCGTAGGCTGACTGACATTTCCTCCAGCGCCAGCTACCAGTTTTGTCTATCATGTAGTGAATAAGTGGGAAAGTGGATGTTCAGTAATGTACAAGGATTGTTGATGATTGTATGGGATTTCAAGAAAAATAGTTGCTGTGATATGGGAAGAAAAGTAAAAATGCGACCATAGGGCCTTGGTGTTCTTGTTATATTCCAGATTAACATATAGAAGATTATCGTGTTGGGTAGTGGATGTGCAGGAATGTGACCTCATGACTGAACATCTGCCAGGAGAAAATACTACAGTTGTGGACACACTCCCAAGACTCCCAGTGGCCATAGATAACGTTAAATTTAACGACAGAAGCAAGTTCTGAAACATGAGGACGGAATAGAATGGTGATGTCATGCTAAAAGTGGTTAAGGTAACTTGCCGGTGAATGGCTGGAAAAACAGTAAGAATTTTCATAAAATTTATTAGGATCTAACTACATAATGTGAACTCTGAATACAAAAGAAATTTTAGGACAATGAAAGTGTTTTCAGGATGAAGATTTTGGTATAAGAATAACCAGAATAGCTTTGATATAAACTTTATTATATAAACATTTATGTCGGTCAGTAATTTAAAATTTTTTTCTGCCAGCCTATGTTTGAAGTCTATAGCCTTATTAACTACTTTTCTTAGATGCTTAAAACTTTGCGCACAAATTTATGACATTGTAATCCAAAATGTAGACTACAATCAAATGATTTCTATCAATAGTTTTTATACTAGAAATACACAAATTAGACAATCAAAGTTAAGGTAATTTTTTGTAATTAATAAGGGTATATTATTCCCCTTGTGATAGTAATCTGGTGTCTGTTGTCTACTTTTCTCCAAATAGTAGCCTGAATTACAACAAAAAATTTCAGATCTCTAGATCAAATAGTTTTTTTGCATAAAATAAACATGTCAGAAAATTTGATTCTTGGGAAATTCAGTATGAAGATGCATTTCGTCTGTTACTCACCTCTGTTGTTCTTAAAACCCTTCAGTTGCATAATATTCTTGGTTTGTGTGTTCCTCATCTTCTCTCTTCCTTTTCTTGCTCCTCTTTGCTATTCTGGTCTCTTTAGTTGCCTCAAGAACCCATTTTTCACCTTCAGCCACTCTCAAGGAATCAGTTGCCATCAGTGCTTGTCTCATATTTAAACCAGAAGTTAGTCCCAACAACTCTTGAAGCATCACATCTGCTAACTGCCCAGTCATTAAAGCAAATAACTGCATCTAATACACCTAATCTCATCGTATTGAAACCAACAAACACAGTTTTAAGCAGGCGTTCCCATACCACATGGATGAAATATTCATGAACATTGTATGTCTTTCCATGTAAGCACTGTGACAATAGTTTAATTTCACTTAGGTCCCTTTATAATGGCTTAATTGCTTCCAATATCTCAAATGGCAGGGAGTGATGGTATGCATGTGTCTCACCATTTGCTATTGCTTTTTTGTATCCACACCACATGTCTGCACCACTGTGGCATGCTGTGGATGGTCAACCGTAGAAGCTTTATGGAAAAAGGTAGTCCATACTGCTTTCTTCATGGCCTCAATATTGTCTCTATTCCTTCTTATGGCTAAACCATAACAAAGCTGCAGGTTGTCCACGTCTTCCTTAGTAAGACGGCCCCGACCACCAATTGGTTTGCCATCACTGAGTTTCCTCTTCATATCTTTTATTAGCTTACGTAATCATGTGCCCATCCTCTTTTGGACATGACCAACACACTCTAACTTTTCAATTTTTACAGTTCTTCAATAAGGCATGTTTTCCAAAACATTTGCAAACCGTTTATAGTCCAAGGCCGCATACCAACACATATTTAAATTTGATTTTAAAGATGTTCCCGGTGTCCGAATCGATTCATTTAACTACCATTTAGTTTACAAAACTCTAAATATTGGTTTAATACGGAAAAAATCGAATATCTGAAGCAGATTCACCAGCAAGTGACCTTAAGGCAGAGTGGAATAGGAATAAAATTAATGAAATAAGAAAATAATATTTAATACGAAAAGGAGTATTATGCTGCTGATGGAAAAGCACTGAACAGCAGTGGAAAGTTTATTGGCTGGCCGACACAGTTAAAATAATTGTGTGGTACAGACACTACACCTATGCACATTTTGTGGAATAGGAGGACAAATAACAAAACAAGAAAATGCCATTTAAGACACAAAGGAGTTCTATACTACAGAGCGAATCCCTATAAAAATCAGTGGAAAGTCTACTGGCTGGATCACAGAGTTTAAATACTGGTATGGCACACAAACAGTAACTTTTTTTTAGAAAAGAGCTATTACCTTAACAATTTGGAGAAGAGAGTGAGCAACATTTTGGAATCACGAAGCGTGTGTCAGGTAACTAAAGCATTAAACATGAGTAGTAAAGTGAAAATACACTAAATTATACCGACGAAAATATTGGAGCAGGTGGCAGTAGCCTTATAGCAGTAGACTTGTACAGCTCCATCCCAACGACCCAGAGAGGATACAAGTACATTTTTGCAGTTCTGGATTTATCGTCAAAGCATTTTCCGTTATATGCAACGAGAAGAAGTACAGGGAAAACTGTTTTCAACGAAATTAAGAAAGAATATTTAATTAAAGACAGCAAACCAGAGAGGCCATAAAGGTACAAAATGGTTCTGAGCACTATGGGACTCAACTTCTGAGGTCATCAGTCACCTAGAACTTAGAACTACTTAAATCTAACTAACCTAAGGACATCACACACATCCATGCCCGAAGCAGGATTCGAACCTGCGATCGTAGCGGTCTCGCAGTTCCAGACTGTAGCGCCAAGAACCGCCGTCCATAAAGGTACACAGTTTACGTAAGAGTACTGCGAAAACATACTGCAAGAACTGGGTATTAAACCGATTCCCATCTCCAAGTATCATTCACAGTCAAATCCGTTGGCAAGGGCCATGAGAGAACCGAACCGTCTAATGAAAACTTCGAAAAGTGAGCGCCTGCGACCTTTACTGGGTCTCCCTGGGATCTGTCTTTAGCACGTCTAACAGTAGCTCTGTTTATTTTCATGTATGTCGTGTCTGTTCTTTCGGACACATTTGGGTCCGACGGGGAGTGTGCTCGGGTAGTCATGCAGCTGCGATGACCTCTGTGTCCGGATGCCTAATCGGTCACAGCGACTGCCTAATAAGCATACCCGCCTTAACATCGTGGTCCGGCCCAAATTTTCAACTTTGCCCACCATTTAAATCAAAATTCACTTGCAATCAGTGTCTGTAATTCCTCTGTGCCTTAATTCAGGCTTGATTTGCATATCACCAGTAAACTAGTGCCCTGCAACTGATCCTGGTTAGGAGAATCACAAAAATAAGTATAACACTTGCATTCCTAATTTGTTAATCTCACTGTGATGATGCTCCATTGCAAAGCAGGTGCCAACATTTTTGTTTAATCATTACATATGGGGGTGTTTTGATGTGATTATGACTTATGATTTAGAAGCTTTACACTGAGCTACTCTTAGATATGCCAAATGCACGTTCCAGAGAGCCAGTGAAGATAGCAAAACGCTCACTTTTCAAAGTTTTAAATAGGATGTTCCTTTCTCTTCTAGTTCTTCCCAACGGATTTGACTATGAGGATACTTGCGAATCGGTTTTGAACAAACTTCTTGTAGCAAGTCTTTGCAGTACTCTGATGTGAACTGTGTACCGTTATGGCTAATAGCCCTTTCTGGTTTCCTTACTTTAATTGCATAATTTTTCTTAATTTCCTTCGAAACTGTTTTACCTGTACTCCGTTTCGCTGCATATAATTGCACATGCTTTGATAATACACTCCTGGAAATTGAAATAAGAACACCGTGAATTCATTGTCCCAGGAAGGGGAAACTTTATTGACACATTCCTGGGGTCAGATACATCACATGATCACACTGACAGAACCACAGGCACATAGACACAGGCAACAGACCATGCACAATGTCGGCACTAGTACAGTGTATATCCACCTTTCGCAGCAATGCAGGCTGCTATTCTCCCATGGAGACGATCGTAGAGATGCTGGATGTAGTCCTGTGGAACGGCTTGCCATGCCATTTCCACCTGGCGCCTCAGTTGGACCAGCGTTCGTGCTGGACGTGCAGACCGCGTGAGACGACGCTTCATCCAGTCCCAAACATGCTCAATGGGGGACAGATCCGGAGATCTTGCTGGCCAGGGTAGTTGACTTACACCTTCTAGAGCACGTTGGGTGGCACGGGATACATGCGGACGTGCATTGTCCTGTTGGAACAGCAAGTTCCCTTGCCGGTCTAGGAATGGTAGAACGATGGGTTCGATGACGGTTTCGATGTACCGTGCACTATTCAGTGTCCCCTCGACGATCACCAGTTGTGTACGGCCAGTGTAGGAGATCGCTCCCCACACCATGATGCCGGGTGTTGGCCCTGTGTGCCTCGGTCGTATGCAGTCCTGATTGTGGCGCTCACCTGCACGGCGCCAAACACGCATACGACCATCATTGGCACCAAGGCAGAAGCGACTCTCATCGCTGAAGACGACACGTCTCCATTCGTCCCTCCATTCACTCCTGTCGCGACACCACTGGAGGCGGGCTGCACGATGTTGGGGCGTGAGCGGAAGACGGCCTAACGGTGTGCGGGACCGTAGCCCAGCTTCATGGAGACGATTGCGAATGGTCCTCGCCGATACCCCTGGAGCAACAGTGTCCCTAATTTGCTGGGAAGTGGCGGTGCGGTCCCCTACGGCACTGCGTAGGATCCTACGGTCTTGGCGTGCATCCGTGCGTCGCTGCGGTCCGGTCCCAGGTCGACGGGCACGTGCACCTTCCGCCGACCACGGGCGACAACATCGATGTACTGTGGAGACCTCACGCCCCACGTGTTGAGCAATTCGGCGGTACGTCCACCCGGCCTCCCGCATGCCCACTATACGCCCTCGCTCAAAGTCCGTCAACTGCACATACGGTTCACGTCCACGCTGTCGCGGCATGCTACCAGTGTTAAAGACTGCGATGGAGCTTCGTATGCCACGGCAAACTGACTGACACTGACGGCGGCGGTGCACAAATGCTGCTCAGCTAGCGCCATTCGACGGCCAACACCGCGGTTCCTGGTGTGTCCGCTGTGCCGTGCGTGTGATCATTGCTTGTACAGCCCTCTCGCAGTGTCCGGAGCAAGTATGGTGGGTCTGACACACCGGTGTCAATGTGTTCTTTTTTCCATTACCAGGAGTGTAGATCCAGAACTACAAAAATGTGCTTATAGCTGTATCGTCGGGACGGCGATGTACAAGTCTACCGGCACCCACCCCAACATTTTCGTCGGTATAATTCAGTGAATTTCCACCTTACTCCTCATGTGTGAAGCTTGAGTTTCCTGACACACGCTACAGCATTCTAAATTTTTTCGCACTATTAAATAGATTTTCCGCTACTCTTACCAGGATTCGTCCTTCAGTACGTGCCCCTTTGTGCATTAAATAGTATTTTCTTATTTTATTATTTTTTTTCGCATTATATTCTTCCTTAATCATTTTTAACCGGTTTACGCTGGAAAAACAAATAGTTCCAATTGTGGCCAACTGCTGCAGATCTGGCGCTCTACACTGTTTGTTTGAAAGTACGATATCCACGCTATCGTTGACATGTGCGAACAGCATAGCTATCGAGAAGAGAGACCGTATGCTGTTAGAGTATCTGCATTATGTGAACGGCAGCAATTACAGAGCAGCAATGAAGGTCTGTCACCGACTGAAAGGTCTGAGTAGAGGCCTAATGTCATTAAATGGTATAATGAAACGTCCTTTCACCATGTATTCACATTTAACTCTGGTTCAATATAGTATACAGACTTGCTCTGTTCTGTACCGTTAATTTTAACATTATCCATGACCACAGCGAGTCTATATATTCTGTCCACTAACGTATTATTTTCTCTTGGCAGATATTCAACCATGAATTTATGAATTTTCACCTTTCACCATTGATTTACATCAATGTTTACTTGCAGCCAGTGTCTGTAATCCCTTTTGTCGTAATTCGTAGTGGATGGTGGATCTAAATGCTGTTTATATCATTAAATGACAGGGACTGCGGACACGTGGCGGTCGGTGGGAGTGTGGGTCGGCCGTGAGGTGTACTGAGATCGTCTGTGCAGTTGGAATAACGCTGTGTCACTGACGGCGGAGTGGTTACCGCACCTGCCTAGTAAACAGTAGATCCCGGATTCGGATCCCAGTCCGGTATGCATTTTCGCTCGTCGCCGCTAAATTTCTCGCTGCAGCCAACAGCAGTTATCCCCCATCAGTTTACATAAAGTGGTGTTTATTCTTTCGGACATATCCCAAAGAACAGACACGACATATACGCAAGTCTGAATTTAATACATCATTTATAAATTCCATATCTCAACGTATACCATATTAAAGTCTTGCAATATTGACTGAGATATTGCTCCAACGAAAAGAGCAAATGTTCAAAGGGCTCTAAGCACTATGGGAATTAACATCTGAGGTCATCAGTCCCTTGGAACTACGTAAACCTAACTAACCTAAGGACATCACACACACCAATGCCCGAGACAGGATTCGAAATTGCGACCGCAGCAAACGAGTGGACGAAAAGAGCATAAAGTCGTCAGAAACGCTGAAACACAAAGCCCTCTAGAGGCTCAATTTTATCATGAATCTCCCACTAATTTCGGGAAGGTACATGGAAGACTGCTTGGTAAACGCTACGAATCTTCCTTCTTATTCTATGCAGCTCTCAGAACCTAAGAAATGATTTCAACACCCACGAAATAATACAACTGATCAGGCAACTAAAGTTGCATTGCATATCCTATAGATGGTTAGATTCTTAAATAGCAGGCGGTGCTAACACGAAATCTGAAAATTACTCAGTATTTAGCAAACGTGCATCAGAATGCACCAGTCAGCACAGGGCCAAGTCAGTACTGGGCTGAATCAGCAAATGGGCTGAGACAGCAGCAGATAATTGGTGCCACCGACGTCGTATGGACTATAAGTGCCCCACATGGCTTCCCTACTACTGACGTTCAGAACTGTCTTCTATATTTCACTCCCAGCTTTTCGAAGAACTCTAAATGGAGGGGAGCGCACCCAGCCATCGTCACAGTGACCAGCGAAAATTTCCCTTATTTACATAAATTCAGGAGAATGCTGCAGAAATTTCGCATTTTTGGCGAACTGAATACATATTAACATGCAAGGGCTTGATATCAACTGCTAGCCATACTCCACTCATTTGTCAAGCCCATCGCGCCTAGGCTCAAAATGGCTCTAAGGACTACGGGACTTAAAATCTGAGGTCATCAGTCCCCTAGACTTAGAACTACTTAAACCTAACTAACCTAAGAACATCACACACATCCATGTCCGAGGCAGGATTCGAGCCTGCGACCGCAGCAACAGCGCGGTTCCGAACTGACGCACCTAGAACCGCTCGGCCACACGGCCGGTATATCGCGCCTCGGTACAGTGCTGGGAAAGGCTCAGTAATTGGATAACAATATTTGGAGACAAAACGCAACGAATTTTCTCAAGTCGTCTGACTGGCCCCTTAGATCTGCGTCTAGGGGTAGCGTCTTTGATTCATAATCAAAACGTCTTCGGTCCCAGGTTCGATCCCCGCCACTGCCTAAATTTTGATAAATAATCAGCATTGGCGGCCGAAGACTTCCGGCATAAGAAGTCAGCCTCATTCTGCCAACGGCCTTGTCAAAGAGGGCGGAGGAGCCGATAGATGTTCAGTGCACTCTCTTGTCCTAGGGGTGGGAAACTGCCCCTAAAGGCGGAAGAATCAGCAATGATCAACAACATGAGGATGCAGAAGGCAATGGAAACCACTGCATTAAAGACACGTAACGTGTATCCACAGGACATGTGGCCTGTAATTGAAGAAGTGTCATGATGATCTCTCCATTGGCAAAAGATTCCGGAATAGTCCCCCATTCGGATCTCCGGGAGGGGACTGCCAAACGGGAGGTTACCATGAAAAAAAGATTGAATAATAAACGAAAGGATAACGTTCTACGAGTCGCGGCGTGGAATGTCAGAAGCTTGAACATGGTAGGGAAACTAGAAAATCTGAAAAGGGAAATGCAAAGGCTCAATCTAGATATAGTAGGGGTCCGTGAAGTGATGTGGAAGGAAGACAAGGATTTCTGGTCAGGTGAGTATCGGGTAATATCGACAGCAGCAGAAAATGGTATAACAGGTGTAGGATTCGTTATGAATAGGAAGGTAGGGCAGAGGGTGTGCTACTGTGAACAGTTCAGTGACTGGGTTGTTCTAATCAGAATCGACAGTAGACCAACACCGACAACGATAGTTCAGGTATACATGCCGACGTCGCAGAACAGATAGAGAAAGTGTATGAGGATATTGAAAGGGTAATGCAGTATGTAAAGGGGCACGAAAATCTAATAGTCATGGGCGACTGGAATGCAGTTGTAGGGGAAGGAGTAGAAGAAAAGGTTACAGGAGAATATGGGCTTGGGACAAGGAATGAAAGAGGAGAAAGACTAATTGAGTTCTGTAACAAGTTTCAGCTAGTAATAGCGAATACCATGTTCAAGAATCAGAAGAGGAGGAGGTATACTTAGAAAAGGCCGAGAGATATGGGAAGATTTCAATTAGATTACATCATGGTCAGACAGAGATTCCGAAATCAGATACTGGACTGTAAGGCGTACCCAGGAGCAGATATAGACTCAGATCACAATATAGTTGTGATGAAGAGTAGGCTGAAGTTCAAGACATTAGTCAGGAAGAATCAATAAGCAAAGAAGTAGGATACAGAAGTACTAAGGAATGACGAGATACGTTTGAAGTTCTCTAACGCTATAGATACAGAAATAAGGAATAGCGCAGTAGGCAGTACAGTTGAAGAGGAATGGACATCTCTGAAAAGGGCTATCATAGAAGTTGGGAAGGAAAATATAGGTACAAAGAAGGTAGCTGCGAAGAATCCATGGGTAACAGAAGAAATACTTCAGTTGATTGATGAAAGGAGGAAGTACAAACATGTTCCGGGAAAATCAGGAATACAGAAATACAAGTCGCTGAGGAATGAAATAAATTGGAAGTGCTGGGAAGCTAAGACGAAATGGCTGCAGGAAAAATGTGAAGACATCGAGAAAGATATGATTGTTGAAAGGACAGACTCAGCATACAGGAAAGTCAAAACAACCTCTGGTGACATTAAAAGCAACGGTGGTAACATTAAGAGTGCAACGGGAATTCCACTGTTAAATGCAGAGGAGAGAGCAGATAGGTGGAAAGAATACATTGAAAGCCTCTATGAGGGTGAAGATATGTCTGATGTGATAGAAGAAGAAACAGGAGTCGATTTAGAAGAGATAGATCCAGTATTAGAATCGGAATTTAAAAGAGCTTTGGAGGACTTACGGTCAAATAAGGCAGAAGGGATAGATAACATTCCATCAGAATTTCTAAAATCATTGGGGGAAGTGGCAACAAAACGACTATTCACGTTGGTGTGTAGAATATATGAGTCTGGCGACATACCATCTGACTTTCGGAAAAGCATCATCCGAAGACGGCAAGAGCTGACAAGTGCGAGAATTATCCACAATCAGCTTAACAGCTCATGCATCGAAGGTGCTTACAAGAATAATATACAGAAGAATGGAAAAGAAAATTTAGAATGCGCTAGGTGACGATCAGTTTGGCTTTAGGAAAAGTATAGGGACGAGAGAGGCAATTCTGACGTTACGGTTAGTAATGGAAGCAAGGCTAAAGAAAAATCAAGACACATTCATGGGATTTGTCGACCTGGAAAAAGCGTTCGACAATATAAAATGGTGCAAGCTGTTCGAGATTCTGAAAAAAGTAGGGGTAAGCTATAGGGAGAGACGGGTCATATACAATATGTACAACAACCAAGAGGGAATAATAAGAGTGGACAATCAAGAACGAAGTGCTCGTATTAAGAAGGGTGTAAGACAAGGCTGTAGCCTTTCGCCCCTACTCTTCAATCTGTACATCGAGGAAGCAATGATGGATATAAAAGAATGGTTCTGGCGAGGAATTAAAATACAAGGTAAAAGGATATCAATGATACGACTCGCTGATGACATTGCTATCCTGAGTGAAAGTGAAGAAGAATTAAATGATCTTCTGAACGGAATGAACAGTCTAATGAGTGCACTGTATGGTTTGAGAGCAAATCGGAGAAAGACGAAGGTAATGAGAAGTAGTAGAAATGAGAACAGCGAGAAACTTAACATCAGGATTGATGGTCACGAAGTCAATGAAGTTAAGGAATTCTGCTACTTAGGCAGTAAAATAACAAATGACGGTCTGAGCAAGGAGGACATCAAAAGCAGACTCGCTATGGCGAAAAAGGCATTTCTGGCCAAGAGAAGTCTACTAATATCAAATACCGGCCTTAATTTGAGCAAGAAATTTCTGAGGATGTACGTCTGGTGTACAGCATTGTATGGTAGTGAAACATGGACTGTGGGAAAACCGGAACGGAAGAGAATCGAAGCATTTGAGATGTGGTGCTATAGACGAATGTTGAAAATTAGGTGGACTGATAAGGTAAGGAATGAGGAGGTTCTACCCAGAATCGGAGAGAAAGGAATATGTGGAAAACACTGATAAGGAGAAGGGACAGGATGATAGGACATCTGCTAAGACATGAGGGAATGACTTCCGTGGTACTAGAGGGAGCTGTTGAGGGCAAAAACTGTAGAGGAAGACAGAGATTGGAATACGTCAATCAAATAATTGGGGACGTAGGTTGCAAGTGCTACTCTGAGATGAAGAGGTTAGCACAGGAAAGGAATTCGTGGCGGGCCGCATCAAACCAGTCAGTAGACTGATGACCAAAAAAAAAAAACTGGGAAGTGAATTTGTCATGCACAGCTGTACTCTAGAAACTGGCAGTGTGTTATCGGCTGCTGCATTTAAAGGAGGAAGCCGCATTCGGCACGAATGTTGCGTGCAGCGGCTTATCGCATTCGCATCTACAAACTGCAGTGCCCTGGGGCTTTCTTCCTTTCTCCAGAGCTCTGTGAGTCATCTGCCGTGAACCAGCTAAACCGTGGGAAGGGCACCTGGCCCGCTCGTCTCTTAACAAAATAATGTGAAGCCGTTCTTCAGAGTTAGCAAAAATGTACTCAAAAACAGAAAAGATAATGCCAGAAAAGTAATCAAAATCTTTCAGTGAGATGTGACGGTTGTGTCACAACTTACTGCATGAAGAACCAATAGGCATGAGTAGACCACATATAAGAATTATAGACAATCATTATCGCGTTACCACATTCAACAATGAAATGCCACAAGAGTTGCTAACGTGAGGGGAAGTACCCATTGTGATTCAAATTTTAACACATTTCCGAGATAGAGAAGACACCTCACTGGATGAAAAAAGAAAATTAGTGTTGAACAGAATAATATCAAGGGCTGCTAGGAGAAGGGGTAAATGCATTCAGGGGAATAAGAAAATGAATTATCAACTTTATGAACAGTTTCTTATTAGGTCAAGATCAGTCATCAAAGTTCATCTTGCAAATATATGAATTTTACACGACCTATGAAGTTACTTACAGGATTACTGTAACAGCCCATCCGTATGTAGTAGAGGCTGCAAAAGGAAGAATTGGTTTAAGGAAAGGAATAAAAAGTGTTGCTGATAAAAAAGTGACATTAAACAGACCTCAGGGGGTATGTACTCTTTGCAATGGCAAGTAAGTTGCCCAGGTCAATTGAATCTATTACTTCAGTTTCATTTCATATTGTGAATCCTTCCTTCTCTTTCAATGAGAACTATGCCTATCATCCGTAGTACTGTTCATTATCGGAGACAAATAAGGGAGTAAAACCTATTGGCTAAGTTCAAGAGAAGTTAGCAAAGTAAGTTGAAGTGAGTAACGGGTAAGATATTTTGGTCTGATATGACGTTATGTGGTTGGCATACGTAAACACTATTTGAAAATGACATGATATTATCAATATGAGACAGTGTTGTATTACAATAGACGATGTTCTGCAGTGGGCAAGCATAATGTGCCAAATTTTTGAAACAGTATATCTGGACTAGATAACACTGAAAAACAACTAGTGGAACAACTTCTTGATGAAGGGAGCACATATTTACTTTTGCATTAACAGTAAGCAGACTTGTCAGTTGACTGAAATATGGTTGAAACATTTATTACTCAAACAACACTGCAGAACTGCATTTTGTAATAAATGGGTATACAATGGCTTCAGCTGTGTAAAGTTCTGACAGCAGTTTATGAGCGTACGCTTTTCCGTTAAGTACATCAAAGAGGTGAAGAGACTTAATTCACAGTAATAGGCTAGAAAGAAACAAATAACACGAAATACACGATGTATTGCAGTAGGAGAAATGTATGATGCAGATCAAGGTAAGTGATCGTGACGAAGTGACAAAGCAGTGTCGTAATCCACAGAGGTGGTAACAGGAAGTGTTACATCTACTACACTGACTCGTGGTCATAATAATTTAAAGGTTGTACGAAGTATGGACAATAGTAAGCTATTATAGTGAGAGTTAACAGGGCGATGTGTGTTTCGCCATTGTGAAATGTGTTGATATTTATAGGCAAGGGAAGGTCCTGCCAATGTGGTTATTGTGGTAGTTAGAAGATTTGTCAGGCAACCAGCAAGTCGGCCACAGACAGAGGAGATAAGATGGAGATTATTTCAGGCAACAGGTCACTGGGACAGTTAATTAACGCAGATTGGGCAATTGATGTGGTTTCCTCAAGACTAAGTATTGAGGAGCACCTATACACTTGCTAAGTATTAGACACACCAACCTGAAGGCACAAAACAGTACATAAAATGTCAGAAACGGTACTACAACACATGACTATTATAGGAACTGCCATGCACTGACGAAATATATGTTCACATCATACAAAGGATTAAATAGGTGGCAGGATATGTACCTAGCCACATGACCCATAATGCACTTTTACATACAGAAATACTTTATGAAACTGAGACACACTAGCATGGATAAGATGGATGTTATTTTTTCTTATATTGAGCTACGTGTATACATGAAGATTATGCGTGTTTCACAAAGACTCATCCACATTTCTTAAAACAAAGACAAGACGGCTAATACATTATCGGTTTGAGATCAGTTATAGATAACTGATAATGCTACAGCAAAAGGAATGTGCCGCTGACTAACAAGTGAAGGCAACGACCGGTTAAGGGTGTATATTTCTTTTTCTCTAATGCAAGCATATCATCAAAATTATTTCACCTATAAGTATGTACCAGTATTTACTAGAAATTTTATAAAACTCTGTGATACATTGTCACAGTTAATATGTTAAATTATGAAAATAACATACATATTTATGGAGAGCTTGACAACCAATGAGTGTAAATAGGATTTATGATGAAATATTTCATACTTTGCCTATGTAAAATGAATTACTAATTGATGCCATTTCTTGTGTTTTGCATGTAGCCTAAATGTGAATCTGTCTAGTATGCTGCCAAAGGAGACGAAAGAAGGGAGAAACAGTAGTCACACCTTCAGGAAAGGCTGAAGTCACGCAATATAAGGTCACACAACAGATGGATGAGTAACATTCACCCATTGCTGGAATACCTATCCCAACCCCTAGTCATCAGTCAAGATGGGATAAACGTTTGTTATGTGTTGGTGCTTTTATAGCGGATACAGGAGCGGGGAACAGATGCGGTTTATGATCAGAATTAAGATCATAATTTATTCTAAAGTACTGACCATTAAAATTGCTACACCACGAAGATGAAGTGCTACAGACGTGAAATTTAACCGACGTGCTGACATGAGGAAAGTTTCCAACCGATTTCTAATACACAAAAAGCAGTTGACCGGCGTTGGCAGGTGTAACGTTGTTGTGATGCCTCGAGTAAGGAGGAGAAATGCGTACCATCACGTTTCCGACTTTGATAAAGGTTTTTGATTGCGGTTTATCGTATCACGACATTGCTGCTCGCGTTGGTCGAGATCCAATGACTGTTAGCAGAATATGGAATCGGTGGGTTCAGGAGGGTAATACGGAACGCCGTGCTGGATCCCAACCGCCTCGTATCACTAGCAATCGAGATAACAGGCATCTTATCCGCATGGCTGTAAGGGGTCATACAGCCACGTCTCGATCCCGGAGTCAACAGTTGGGGACGTCTGCAAGACAACAACCATCTGCACGAACAGTTCGACGACGTTTGGAGCAGCATGGACTATCACTACGGAGACCATGGTTGCGGTTACCCTCGACGCTGCATCACAGACAGGAGCGACAGCGATGGTGTACTCAACGACGAACCTGGGTGCACGAATGGCAAAACGTCATTTTTTCGGATGAATCCAGGTTCTGTTTACAGCATCATGATGGTCGCATCGGTGTTTAGCGACATCGCTGTGAACGCACATTGGAAGCGTGTATTCGTCATCGACATACTGGCGTATCACCCGGCGTGATGGTATGGGGTGCCATTGGTTACACGTCTAGGTCAACTCCTGTTCGCATTCTCGGCACTTTGAACAGTGGACGTTACATTTCAGATTTGTTACGACCCGTGGCTCTACCCTTCATTCGATCGCTGGGAAACCCGACATGTCAGCAGGATAATGCACGACCGCATGTTGCAGGTCGTGTACGGGCCTTTCTGGATATAGAAAATGTTCGACTGCTGCCCTGGCCAGCACATTCTCCAAATCTCTCACTAACTGAAAACGTCTGGTCAATGGTGGCCGAGCAACTGGCTTGCCACAATACGCCAGTCACTACTCTTGATGAAGTGTGGTATCGTGTTGAAGCTGCATGGGGAGCTGTACCTGTACACGCCATCCAAGCTCTGTTAGACTCAATGCCCAGGCGTATCAAGGCCGTTATTACGGCCAGAGGTGGTTGTTCAGTGTACTGATTTCGCGGGATCTATGCACCCAAACTGCGTGAAAATGTAATCACATGTCAGTTCTAGTATAATATATTTGCCCAATGAATACCCGTTTATCATCTGCATTTCTTCTTGGTGTAGCAGTTTTAATGGCCAGTAGTGTACATCTGATTTCAGATCTTTTTTGCTGTAGTTATAGTGTCAGTTACTAACAGTAGATCTGAATGCTGAAACACATACAGAAACAAAGGTTTACAATGAGGACGAGTCCCGACCGCTATGAAAATCTGTAAATGTTATGAAATGGCAATCACACAAAATGGGCCATGTACGTGGACATTTGAACTTAAGCGCATTTACCGCTGGAACTCTGGAGAGGGGATGCTAGCATCTCGTTGGCAGCGGCGCAATCGCTCGTGGCAGCGCCCTCGTGCCGCGGTGGCGACTGCCGGAAACGCGTCCACGTAGCAGGCGGCTCGCGTGTTGAAAGTGCGGCCGACCGGATGGCGGCCGATACCGCACTATTTTCATAATATTTTGTTGCCAACGAGAACGTTTCTACTTAGAAACTGTGCAACGTAGGAGATGTGTAACGTTTCTTGATCTGGGAGCCATAGTATTCACATCCAAACCGCCGCTTTTGAGAAAGAAGGTATTATAAGTATATCAGATTTGATCCACAATCACAGCAGCAGCCTCACAATAGCAAGGTGCTGTAAACTGTTGTAATGTTGATGCATTAATTTGTTCTGAAAGCGGTGCTGATATTCAAGACAATAAAAGTGGGTTAAAAGCTGTGAGCTATCTGGGGAAGTTAAACTTGCATTACTGAGCAACTGTTTCACCAGGCATCCAGTCTAGCTTACCAAATTCCCAACCAGACTAACATTAATTTTAATCTTTTAGTACTCATCTTACGATAACCGGTGATATATATATATATATATATAAATTTTAACGGAACAATGATCAATGTTAAAATAAATGTCCAAATATAAACTGATTTATTTCTTTTTATTTAAATTGTCTCTCTCTCTCTCTCTCTCTCTATATATATATATATATATATATATATATATATATATATATATATATAGAGAGAGAGAGAGAGAGAGAGAGAGAGAGAGAGAGGGAGAGAGGGAGAGAGAGAGAGACAATTTAAATAAAAAGAAATAAATCAGTTTATATTTGGACATTTATATATATATATATATATATATATATATATATAGAGAGAGAGAGAGAGAGAGAGAGAGGGAGAGAGGGAGAGAGAGAGAGACAATTTAAATAAAAAGAAATAAATCAGTTTATATTTGGACATTTATTTTAACATTGATCATTGTTCCGTTAAAATTTCAGCATATTCATAACTAAACTGTATTAGGATTGGGGAGAAGAGAAGTTTGTGGCACAACTTGACCAGAAGAAGGGATCGGTTGGTAGGACATGTTCTGAGGCATCAAGGGATCACCAATTTAGTATTGGAGGGCAGCGTGGAGGGTAAAAATCGTAGAGGGAGACCAAGAGATGAATACACTAAGCAGATTCAGAAGGATGTAGGTTGCAGTAGGTACTGGGAGATGAAAAAGCTTGCACAGGATAGAGTAGCATGGAGAGCTGCATCAAACCAGTCTCAGGACTGAAGACCACAACAACAACATAACTAAACTGGTGCCTTATTTAGGATTGTGAAATTGTGAGTATGTAATCTTACGGAACACATCAAATATGGAGCCAAGATTGGGAGACTGCATACAACACTGCATTCATAAAATAACACACGAAGAACATTGAAACATATGCAAGAGGAAATTAACCACAACCAACCGATTCAATTTTCACCCAATGAAGTTACGTTCGTAGCGCAATCCTGTCCGTCATGAAATTAGCACACACTGGTATACTAAATTCATACTAACTCTCTGTGAAATCTTCCCGAAAAGAATAGCTGAGGGCTACTTTGATGATTACACTACATGCTTCACGTGGTCAACTTTGTTTACACAGAGTGTAACTCCTCGATAATTTTGATAATTAAAATAAATTACATCGAAACACAAATTACAAAAGTAAAACCTGGAACTGGTTACTATCGTCTTACTATTAACCTGATGGGGCAAACAATTGTATAAGCACGTGGTACTGGTCTCAAAAAGTACACCCCACGTGGGTTGAACATAAAGTTGCTATACTGAAAAATATTGTCAAGGAGAGACGTTATAATCTCACGCACATTCGCATTTAAAATTGATGATCTTAATTAGAGTTACGGATCATCCACACCTGGTTCCACTTTACTCCCAAAGTAGTGACAATGCAACTACTGGAAGATATTCTGAACTTCACACTCGAATTACACTGCGTTGCAATTTAAGA